>NC_034411.1:4295328-4325098 GCF_002078875.1 Numida meleagris
CTTCTCCCGCGGCGATGCCCTCGGTAGGAGAGGTACGGCCGGGCCGCTGCCCCGGTAGAGGCCTCGGAGCGGGCCGCAGGGTGCCCTTCTTGGGGGAGGAGGTACAAAGGCAGCGCGGGGCCGCGGTGTCGGGGCGCGCAGGGTGAACGTTTCGCTTTTTCGGCCTTTCAGGAGTCTCCGAAGTCGGCCAAAAGCACCACAAAGCCCGGCGGCGGCAGCGGGAAGGATGGCGGGGCTGAGAATTCGGAAGAGGTAAGGCTTCCGCCTCGCACGGCTCTGTCCCTGCGCTCCTCCGAGGGAGGATCCCCCCCGGATCCGTGGGTTCAGAGCAGAGAGCAGCGAAGGCGAAAGTTCACACGAAGTTAGTGCCCCTCGAGCTGCAGCCCAAAGGGAGCGATGGAGGAGCCACGGCGAGCCTCCTGCCGTGCAGCCCTGCAGAAAGGCCTGGCACAAAGCTGGGGGCAGTGTGATAAAGCTGGCTGCAGGGAGAGACATGGCAGCCTCTGAGGTGACTCTGTGCTGTGCGGCCTCGCCTCTAGCACTGTGTGCAGCTTTGGGAACCACAGTGTAAGGACATAAAACGGTCAGTGTCCAGAGGAGGGATATGAAGATGGAGAAGGGTCTAGAGACCAAGATGAATAAGGAGCAGCTGAAGCCCTTGGGTTTGCTTAGCATGGAGCAGAGGAGGCTGAGTTGGGGCCTGATGGCAGCTGCAGCTCCTCACAGGGAGCAGAGGGCAGCGCAAAGCTCTGCTCTCTGGGGACAGTGACAGGGCCCGAGGGAACGGCATGGAGCTGTGTCAGGGGAGGGGCAGCTGGGGGTGAGGGAAAGGCTCTGCCCCACAGGGTGGTGGGCATGGCCCCGATGCTGGAGCTCAGGCAGCGCTGGGACACCGCTCTCAGACATTGGGGTTGGGTTTTGGGTGGTCCTGTGTGGAGTCGGGAGTTGGACTTAATGATCCTTATGGGTCCTTTCCCTCTGGGGATATTCTGTGAGAGGAGCCACAGCTCCTAGGGAGGAGGAAGACTGACAGACAAGAGCAGTTGCATTGCTCCTGTCAGAGCAAAGCACAATCAACTCTGTTGTCACCTGGTGTCAGAGTGGGAGAGCAGTGAGGAGTCAGAGAAAAGGAACTTGTTCTTGAAAGGCATTTTCTGGGGGAGTGAGACTGAAATAATTGCTAGGACACCTCAAAGAATAGGGGTAAAGTGCTAGAGATGAAGTGATTCTTCTTTGGTATAACAGCTTCATTGCTGAGCTCAACATTACTCACAAAAAGGCACAGTCTGTATTCCCAGCTTTGCAGAGTCTCATTCTCAATTTTGATGTTGCCAATCTAGATATATTAGGATGGCTTCAGAAGAATGTGATAATATGAAAAGCTGTGTTAGAACTAATAAAAACTTGGGTTGGCAGGAGCTTTTCTGGCAGATTTGAATCTGTCCAGCACTCAAACAGTGTGCTTGTGGGTTCTGAGGCTTGGCTTGGAAGAGCATTGTATGCATGCCCAGCAAAGGATGCATACATGTGTATGGTGGTATGGCTTTTGTTTGTTTGTTTCTTTCTAATATTGCAGTTTGGCAAACAAGCTGTGTCAGTTCTGTGTCCATAGAAGCCTATGTGCTCAAGTCTTGTTTGGAACGTGTTGCACGTATGATTTGGAGGATTGAGTATGGGAGACGTAAGGCTAATGACGGCCAGGAAGTCTTCTGTGGTTCAGTGGGAACACCATGGTCCAAATAAGGTTACTTTAGGGTCTCCTTCAAAGCATGAACCTGTGTTGCACAGCCTCAAAAAATATCCCTACTACAGCCAATCCAATTCAAGGTTCAAGCCATGCTCATGCCTAACCTGCCTTGTAGCCAGCGGAGAACCAGCTGAGTTTGTTTGCCTTGGAGCTGGTGGCAGTTCTGTAGTTCCTCTTTGTATATCCCATCTCTGTCTTGGCCTCTGCCTGTTTTATGTTGTGTATTCAGCTACAAACAGCTTGCTTGAGGGCTGTCTGCTGATTTAACAAGTGAGGGAACGCCTAGTTTGGCATCGTGGGGTCAGACTTACCTTTTATTTATTTGGTATTCTTTGTCTGTTGAGTTCCCAGCTCTAGGAAGAAGAAGGAAGCCTGAGTCTTGCAATGTAAAGGTGATGGAGAGCCACCAAAGCAGAGCACTGTGATGTCCCCATCCAAACCAGTGGCCTGTGGCTGTGTTTCCTGGTAACGAGTGCTGCAGCCAGAGAGGGAGAGTTAGTTACAAGTTTCCTTCCATTACCTGCAATGGCACATAATGTCTGGTTGTTCCTGGCTACAGGAGAAACTTAGAAGTGACGTGTCTAACCTTCCCTCCCACAAAACATACCCAGCCATTTCCTCATACCCCAAACAAAATCCAGCCCTTCTTTAAGATGGAAGGCTGGGTCTCCTTTGATCACAGGAACAGAGAGCAGAGAGGAGACACCTCCAATGTGCTGCTGCCACAGGTCTCATCTCCATTTCCCTGTTGAGTTTGCAGTGAAGTTTGTTCTCTCTTGGTGCTTTCTTGTCTCTGGACTGCTCTGCTGCAGAATGGAAGAGAGCTCTTTGCTTGATAAGAAGAAATGTATACCAGTTTGAATGCAATTTTCCTGCTCTTCAGGAAGCACAGAAAGGTATTTTGACTTTAACATTGGGGGTGAGGAATTCGGTCTGTGTGCTAGGAGCTAGACTCCTTCCTCCTATCAGAAGCAGGAGGGGCTCTTGCCCTCATGGAACACCTGGAGCAGTATTGTCTGGTAGGAATTGATGCCTCTGCTGCTGTTGTGGGAGTCTTGTGACTTCTAAATTCTTCCATGGAGTTCTGGTTGCTCGGTTGCCTTTTCCGAAGGTGCTCTGAATGGAATTGTCTTCCATTCTCGGAATGGAATCTTTGTGTCTCAATAGATCAAATGTTTGATGGACTTGCAGCAGAACAGTATTTGGGCAGTTCTCTTCCAGCATGCTTTTTCCTCCTTCACGCCATGCTGCACGGAGCAGAGGACGTCTCACAGTCCTCATTTATCCTGGTACCAGAAAGTTGTGACTTGTTCTGCAGGCAAGTTGTCCAGCTGGTGGAATGAGTAAAGCTCTTTGAAGAGCAGCTCTCGTTTGACAGACCTGAGCAAGTGTGGCGGACTAGGACCTCCTGTGAGGATCTTTGTGGGGGGAGATGAAGAGGGTAGGAAACCTGTAGCATTTCATTCTTTGCAGCAAAGGTGTCTTTAGTGGAGCTGAGGTGGAGGGGCAGATGCATTCAAAAGCAGGTAGATCCCCACCAGAGCTGGCGTTTGAACTACCTGCAGGGGGTTAGTGCAGTGCTCTGTTAGATGCCCATCTTGGTGAAGGTGTCTGAGGTGATGAGGCAGCATAGCTTGGCCAGCCCCTGGCTTTGGAGGAGCGTGGTTTGCTCCAGAAGAGATTGGAGCAGTGGAAGAAAATGTGAGAGCGGAGAGTGGGAAATAAAAGATTTTTTTAGATCATTCCCTATGGAACATGACGAAGGTATGAACGGAGAGAATTTCTGTGTAGCTATTTAAGGAGAAAAAAGAAATAGAAGAGCACAAGGCAGAGTGGATGAGAGGATGAGAAAGAGTTACTCCTGACCAGAAAGCCTGGGAGAGGCAGCTGGGTGGTGAAGAGAGTTAATGACCTGGAAGTGAGAGCAGGGATTAGCAGCAGCAGTAAAGAGTAGAGAGGAGTTGCTGTGCAGCCTCAAGGGCAGCTTGGAGGCTCACTGATGACATGCACAGCTCTGGGAGAGGGTGCTCCTTTTCACTGAGCTGCTGTATTACGTGTTTTGCAGATATCTCCATGGGGCTTGTTACTGCAGTACCTGGAGTTCATTATTCAGACATAGGCGTTACAGCGTGTTGGTGTTACTTCTGAGACAGAGGTTGATTTTAATAGGGGAAGCTGTGTAACAGCAGACAAAGAGCAGGTACTGACTTGAGGGATGGAAAGGGAAGAGTCATCTGAGGAGGAGGAGCTGAGAGCAGATCTGGGCTGAAAGCTTAGCAAGCGGGAGATGCTCAGGGGACCAGTGAGGCAGAAGGGCTTTCCGAGTGGCGATACACCCAGCTGCAGTGGGAGTGCCTGCAGAGGTGAGGTCATGGATGGGAAGGAGAACAGAGGAGAAGCTGACGCTGCGCTCGGAGCGGCTGGGAGAAGAGCATCTCCTGGAGCCCAGAGTGAATAGAAATAGATCAGAACGGGCCCAGGGCCTGGGGCTCATTGACTTGCACTGACAAGTTCCTACCAGGGAGGAGAGGTGGTGGGAACTAGCAGGGAGGAAATGCCAAGCAGCCGGGGAGCCTGTGCCTGGGGGAGCTCAAACGTGCTTGTGATTGGGGCTGGCCCATCCTGCTGTCAGAGCAGCCTGCTCCACTGCAGCGGGAAAGGTGGGGCTGCTGCACCGCGCTCGGGCAAACTGCTTTGTGCCATTCCCTGATGGCTTCAGCACACATGGCTGACAAACAGTGTCTCTCCAAGCAGCTGTGGTGGTGTCAGGAGTGGGGCTGCAGTTTGATCGGGTGTGCTTATAGTGGTCAGCTGATGATGATGTCAGGAAAACAGTCTGTGAGGCTGATACCTGGGTGTTAAGGGAAAAGCTTTGTTTTGGCAGGCTGCTGTGTTCTCAAGGATACAACTATGTTGAAGAAGCTTAAAACAAACCTCTCCTCTCCTGATTCATGTTACCAAAGTATGGGGGTATTGAAGGCAGAAGGACAGTGGGCCTGCTGTAGGAAGAGCCTTCTGAAAGCAAGAATTCAGCCTGATGCCAGAAGGTCCATACAGAAGTAATCAGCGCTAAAACCCTCTGAGTGCTGCAGCATGAGAATGTATCTGGCTTTCCCCATCACTGGATTTTCTCTAGGAAACTTTATTATGTGTTGTGTGTGCATGTATCCATTTCCTAAATAACTAGCAGTTGAAGCTGTGTTTTGTCTCTCTTCGTGCCAGCTGTTGGAGACTAGAAGCTAGTGGCAATGACTTTTCCAGACCCCCTAGTGTAGAGGGCATGGCTGTAGACTGTTGGCCTGCAGTACACATTCTGTGCTGGGAACATTTTGTCTGTGGCATTGCTGAGTGGGTGGGGAATGTACAGGCATGTTCTGTCAGCCTCAGATGTCTTCTAGCAGGACACATGGGTTCTCCTTCCCTCAGTGTTACCTGTAAGGCTGCTGATGCACCTTTTTTCCTCTCTGTACCACCTTTCCCCTGTGGTGGCTCAGCGTTCGTATTCTGCCCTTATTCCCTGCGGAAGGAGAGTGATCCAGCCTCCCCACAATGCAGGTGCGTTAGCTCTTCTTGAACAGTGATGCTGTGCTGCACCTCCTTGGAAAGTGAGAACTCAGTTCAGGGTAAGGACTGTTCCTGTCTTGGATAAGCTGCAGGTAAGCCAGTCCTCACAGGGAAGTACTGGCAATATCTTGTTTGGAGGAGAGCTCCGATAAGCTTCTGCACTGCTGATGCTTTCCCCCAGAATCCTACTGGTTGGCATTCTGGGGAGAAATGGGAACGCTGTGCTCTCCCAGCAAGGCTGGAGTGCCTACTCCAGCCCTGACTGCTTTCTCGAGGTGTTTCCCTCTTGCATAAGTTTTCCATGAGCTGGGTCAGTGTGGTATTACAAAGTCAGGTAATGACCCACTAAAGCTTGAGTGGAACCAGCAGAACTTCAGCCAGAACAGAGCTGAGTTGAGAAAACACTGGCTTGAGTTTCTGGTTACCTGCTAAAAATAAAAAAGTGTCTCTAAGTGCTGTTTAGGAGGCACAAAGTTGAGAGGATGTCTCTGCACAAGAGAGTTTTTGTGAGTAAGCTCTTGTAGCCTGTTGCAAGATGTGGCCTTGCTTTCCATATCTCTAGCACCACATGTGCTAGAAAGCTCTAATGCTTTCATAGTACCTCACAGATATGAGTAAAACTGATGTACGCTTTGCAGATAACGCTGCCCATGCAACCAGCTGGTCTAGAGCCTTGCACAAGTGGATGAGATGTACTGATACGCAAGCGTGATGGTGAAAAATGTGCCCGGTTTCTTCAGTCCAAGAAGATAGTGACCATATCTTATTGCATGTGAGGCTTGTAGGTAAAAGCTTATGAGCTGTTTTACTTTCTTTTCCATCGACAGGCCCAGCAGCCACAGCAGCAGCCTCAGCAGCAGCAGCAACAAACAACTTCAAATAAGCGTCCCAGTAACAGTGCTCCCCCACCAACCCAGCTAAATAAGATCAAGTACTCAGGGGGACCCCAGATTGTGAAGAAGGAGCGTCGACACAGCTCTTCTCGCTTCAATCTGAGCAAAAACCGGGAACTGCAAAAGCTCCCAGCCCTTAAAGGTACAGAAACTGGGGGGCAGGAGTGACCTTCCTAACAAGCTGTGCTTTCTTCAGGCAGAAGAGCACTGTGGTGTAAGGGCTTTTTCCAGGGTGACCTTGGTAGTGTCCTGCCAACCTCCTGCCAGCGGTGCTGTAGGGATGGCTCTGGGAAAGGTGCTTGATATGGCAGCAGGCTGCAAATTGATGGATGGCCTAAAAGAAAAAGAGGATATTCAGGCCTAAAAGAAGAAGAGGGTATTCAATATGAACTTCATTAATCAGTTTCCCATTTGCAACAGTTGAAGCCCTGGTGCTGATGTTTACTTGAGGTTGCTTCACATTCTTCACCAGGTTGTGTGGGAGGGTGGTAAAGTGCAGAGACCTTGGTACAGACTGCTCTTGGCTCCTACGGTCACCTGTTCCTGGGAGAGTACTGAGCCGCCTCCTCATGCTTCCGCTGGAAGTTATGATAGTGGTGTTGAACTTGTCTACATTAGGGCAATTACCCAGCATTAGCAGTTAGTATCCATAATGGTGCGATTAAAGGTGCCTTAAGTGGAGACATGGAGAAAGTGTTGTCAGCAGTCACTCAGCCAGGCCCATTGCTGACACTGCTCACGGAAACAGGCCTTTTAGGAAAGGGAGCTGCCTGGTGGTTCAGCTGGTCTGTGAGGGAAGCCAGTAAAGTGAGTTTCTTTTCCACAGTAGTGCGTAATGGGAAGGTATTGATGCTTATCAGATCAGAAACCCATACAGAGTTTGAAATCGCAAGATGGAGTAGTTGTTCTCTACCTCCACTGTTCCTATCTCCATATCAGGAGTTACTCTCCCTCGTACCCCGCCAGCTCAAGGGGGTCTGTGACTAAGGAAAGGAATGCACGGCAGGGGGTGAACCATGCCAGTCCCTGGGCAAACCAGATAGGTGCTTTGCCTGCCTCCAAGGTCTGACATCCTGTTTTCTCTTCCAGATGCTCCTCCACATGAACGAGAAGAGCTTTTCATCCAGAAGCTGCGGCAGTGCTGTGTGCTTTTTGACTTCATCTCTGACCCCCTCAGTGACCTGAAATTCAAGGAGGTGAAACGAGCAGGTCTCAATGAAATGGTAGAATACATCACACACAATCATGATGTCGTCACTGAGGCCATCTATCCTGAAGCTGTTATTATGGTAGGGCATGGGGCCAGCATGTGCTTGTTTGCCAAAGAAACGGGGACTGTTCAGAGGCGTGTGCTTTGGGGACCAAGAGAATAGAGAGAGAAACAGATTTTTCAGAGGAGTGTGACCCCAGTCTTTCCTGTCCTTTGTAAAGAGAGGTGGAAGTTTTTCTCTCTGCCACAAACTGCACTTGTGGAGTTTATCTGTAACCCTGCAGCCTCTAGAAGGAAAGGTTTTTGCCTGCAGTGAGGGATTTGCTGTGGGAGGCCCGTCATAAGAGCAGAGATGTCATTCATACTCCTGTTTGCTCACTTCAGTTTTCAGTGAATCTCTTCCGAACGCTTCCGCCATCGTCCAATCCCACAGGAGCGGAGTTTGACCCTGAGGAAGATGAGCCTACGTTAGAGGCTGCCTGGCCACACCTTCAGGTGAGGAGAAGGAAGGTATAGATCTGGTGTATTTATTTCCAGGAAGCTGAGGGTCCATATCACCTGGATCCCTGTCCTAGTAAGCCAGTGTTGCTGTGTGCTAGGATAGGGATGGCCAAGGCTGTGGGTGAGAAGTAGCATGTAGGCAATGCGGGCGATGGGGGCATTCTGGAAACATGCTGATGGCTCTGCAACGTTCACCTGCAGATGGCTGTAGTCTGGTGGCACTGAGGTAGGCTGGAAGTGAACACTGTGCTAGGAGTAGAGGGAGTTGTGCCATATTGCCATTGTAAGAAGTAACTCCCCACAGTGTTAATTCCACTCCTGATGGCTCAAGAGCTCTCATCCTCTGGGCTTCAGCAGTATTAGAGGCAGCACCCTTGTCTGCTTTGGCACTCCTCTCCTTGCTATGCTCTCTCGGAGGCATGTGGAGGAGCACGAGTGCTTGTTGCCAAAGCAAGACCTGTGCTAGCACCTGCTAACATATTTATTTTATACTGATGTAACATGGTTGCAGTAACTGGGAGCAAATGTGACCAGAAGAAGACAGGGAACAGGATGGGAAGAAAAAGGAAAGGGGCTCAGGATTTCTTCAGTAAGCTTATTCCTGAGAAATAGTTTAAGACAAATTAGGTGAAAAGTGGTATGAAGGCAAGAAGATTAACAGAGCTCAAAAGTGTAAGTCAGGAGGTAAGTTTATAAGAGTCTCCTCAGACGCTTGCAGGGAGAAGTGCAGTCAATCTGACAAAGGCAGAACAAGTGCTAGTCACTGCAGGATGAAGCGAAAATACAGAGGACATGAAGTGCGGTTCTGCAGCAGTGGTTAATCACTTCTCGCTTCTGCAGTTGACAACATAGGGATGTGAGTGTTGATGGGAATGGCATGTCCTCAGCACCAGTGTGCTGCAAATGCTGGGAAGCATTTATTTCTTAGAATTAAGTCAGCACCAGGCAGCACAGGTTTGTGGCAAGAGGTCCGCTGCTGAGTTTTCATCGTTACCTCAGTTTTTCTGTACTGCTGTCCTTGGCAGCTCTGGATAGTCTTGCCAGTCTAGGACAACAGTAGTACTGGAAGTTTCAACACTAACAGCCTTCTGAAAGCAGGCTGGCTTTTCTTGTTGGGTTGTGACACAGCATGAATCTCAGGTGGTTTAGCAGGGTCAATCCAAATCTGAAGCCAGTTCCCAGGGGTCAGAGGACACTGTGTGTTTTCCTGGGCTCAATTTCATGTCTGCTCTTTTCTTCTTCCTTGGTGTGTCTCAAAGGCTTCCAAGAAGGGAAGGCTCTGTTGGACCTTATAGCAGCCTTCTAGTATCTGAAGAGAGCCTACAGGAAAGCTGGGGAAGGACTTTCTGTAGGAGCATGTGGCAACAGGACAAGGGGAGATGTCTTTAAACTGGAGGAGGGTTGATTTAGACTAGCTATTGGGAAGAAATTCTTTACTGTGAGGGTGGAGACACAGGAACAGGTTGCCCAGAGAGGTGGTAGGTGCCTCCAGAGGCATTCAAGGCCAGGCTGGACGGGGCTTTGAGCAACCTGGTGTAGCGGGAGGTGTCCCTGCCTATAGCAAGGGGCCTGGAACTAGATGATCTTAAAGGTCCCTTCCAACCCAAACTATTCTATTCTATGATTCCAATAAACCTAAGCCTTTGTCTTCTCTTCTGGAGGTTTCTGTTCTCTGCAGAGGTAGAGACTGAAGCTAGCAGATTTTCCAAGGCCTAGTGTCTTGATCTGAGTAGGTGGCTTTTGTCTTTGGCAGGACCTAAGGTGATGAGATCTCATGCAGACTTGGGCAGTTATGTGCCACTGCTCCATAGCCCATTGCAGTGAGGGCAACTGAATTGGTGTTAGTGGGTGGGGAAATGCATATTCCTGTGTTTTCTGTGCCCTCGTTCAGGCCTCCCAGCCTTCTTTCAAGCCCTTTAGGAGATGGAAAACATTTAAAATGTGAAGTAAACATTGATGAGAGGATGAGGAGGATTTCTAAGTGATCTCTTTTTGCTTCTGCAGCTGGTGTACGAGTTCTTCCTCCGGTTCTTGGAGTCACCTGATTTTCAACCAAATATAGCAAAGAAATACATTGACCAGAAGTTTGTACTGTCTGTAAGTAATCATAGCTCCTGCTGCTGTGCAGCACCTTTATGAAGGACATGCAGCAGACTTTGGCCAAGGTCTTATGCAAGTAGTCCAGCTTGATCAGGAGGTGCTAGATGATGAAGGTTTTCTTTCTTCCCATAGCTTTTGTTGAAAGAGCAGTTAGAACTTTCAGAGCAGGTCAAGAGTGTGTGCAGGCTGTAGTCTCTGGAATTCATTGTCATTGTGTAGGTGGGAGAGGGGCACTGGGGGCCTTTCAGGGGGAGCATGGGAGCACGCTGCTTTAGAGAGTGTGTAGGTCATTGCTGTGCTTTAGAAGATGAGAGTACTGATGGTACCAGCTTGTAGGTAGGAAGGTGACCACTGTGCTCGAGGTGCTTTAGGCATCTCTTGATCAGAGGAGCCACTTTTGCTGAGTAGGAGCACTGCCCAATATTGCTCATAGCCTCATCCAGACAGTCAGTATGCAGGCGCTGACTGAATTTCTGTCCCCACAGCTGCTGGATCTCTTTGACAGTGAAGACCCCAGAGAACGAGACTTCCTAAAGACTATTCTGCACAGGATCTATGGGAAGTTCCTGGGTCTGCGAGCGTACGTGAGACGGCAGATCAACAATATATTTTACAGGTGAGGTGTCTCCTAGTGCCACTGGCCTGATGGATGGTTGGTACAATCCAGTGAGATTGTCTCTGATCTAGGCTTTAATTAGCCAAGTGGCTTAGTTATGTCATTCTGTTTTGGTATGGATAGCCTTGGCCTGTGCCTAAGAGCAGCGAAGGTTTGGAAGTGCTGTCTTCAGCATACGTTGCAAATGTTGGGATTGGTGAGCGTTAGCTTCTTTGAAGTTGTGCTGATCTGGAAGCTGTGAATAGAATATTTGCCTCCATCTTTCACATCTTGAACTGTCTTCTGTGAGTTCTGTTTTCTAGACGAATACCTGTCTCCATAGTTTTTCCTTCCTTTTCCTTATCAGACTGGATCCAGTGTTTGGCAATGACATCTTATTCTTCTCTCTTCAGGTTTATCTATGAAACAGAGCATCACAATGGGATTGCAGAGCTGCTGGAGATCCTAGGAAGGTAAAGATGGTCTTGTAAGTCCCAGAGGAGTCACAGTGGGTGAGATGTCCTAGCTCAGCATGCTGTCTGAGCTAGTAGTGCTCTCTTCCAGCTGTTGTTGCAGGAGCTCCCTTTTTTAGAGAATCTCACTGGTGAAGCACACGGTGCTTTCCAGCCTGCTGACAAATGCAGCGATAGCCTTCTCTTCCCCACATCTGTCTGCTGTTCTTTTGAGTTTGAGACCAGCCACTCTTACTCTTACTACCAGCTGAGGCAGAAGAGCTTCTCGCAGCCTTGACAAACCATAGCAGTGGGCAGCCTCCTCCATAGCTTTAACTGCCCTGCAGCAGAAGCAGCCTTCTCTTACGCTGCTGTTATTCTGTTCTGTTGAAGCTGAGCCTTGATGACTGGGCTACCTCTGTGCTGGACTTCCCCAGAGGTTCTGTTAAATTGTGTCTGAAGGTTCCTGGGCTTATTCTGGCACAGAAAAAGCAGAGCCTTGGCTCCTTTAGAGGCTTTTCCCTGCCATGCCTGATAAGGAAGCATGCTTTCACTGGATATGGTTTGCAAGGTTGGGCCCCAGCAACTGCACTTCCGCTGGTAGGTGCTTTCTCAAGTTATTAATGAAAGCTAGAGCATCTCACTGATTCTTCTGTGGTGAGACATATTGTGTTTCTGCTGGATAAGTACATGAATGAGATTCTTGTTTCTTTTCAGCATAATCAATGGGTTTGCTTTGCCTCTGAAGGAAGAGCACAAAATGTTCCTCATCAGGGTCTTGTTACCACTACACAAAGTGAAATCTCTCAGCGTCTACCACCCACAGGTGAGAAGTCCTTCAAGTTCCAAGGGCAGAATTCTTGCAGTAGTGCTTGTTCAGGTTTGCTTATAGCTGTTTGTCAGTCTGCATTACTATATTATATGACCTTCTTGCTGTAAGGTGTTTGAGGCTTTACACTAGCTTTTTACTGTGGTGATTTGTCCCAGCTTTGAGGTGCCTGGGCCTGTGTGCATTATGAATGAGCTTTATGCCACTGGCTGATAGGAAGGTACCCTCCACTTCCTGCTGACTTAATGCTCTGGCCTGCTTTGCCTTTCTGTGATGGAAGATTGTGAAATATTGGTGCATTACTGAAACAAGGGAGGTAAAATTCAGAGCTCCATTCATCATCCTCTGTATGTGGTGTGTCAGCTGTTAGTCATTGCTGAGATGTGCAGATGGATTGGTGTGCTGGACTGCTAGACTGGCACAGAGATTAATTTCTTGCCATTTAGAAGTCATAAAAGAAGAGAAGCATGGAGAAGATCAGGACTCAGGCTAGGAAGTGAAAAATGGATGCTGAACAGTGATATCTGTTCTCCCAACCTTGTTTTAACTGGGTGATAGTCAGGTTTGCTCTTTCCCATGTGTGTGGCTGTGCTTGCATTTGAGTGTGTTAGCTGCAGACTGCTCTAGGTGACTCATTTTATTCTCAGGTTGCATGCGCTCACTAAGCTCAGGCCATATCTGGTCTTAAGCCCCACTTGCCATCAGAAGAGTTGGGACTGAGTTTTTATACAGTCTGATAGTGATAGGACGAGGGGGAATGTCTTTACCTAAAAGAGGCAAGGCTTTTACTCAGAGGATAATGGGGTACTGGAACAGGTTGCCCAGAGGTTATGGGCAGAGGCATTCGAGGCCGGGTTGGATGGGATCCTGGGCAGCCTGATCCAGTGGCTGGCAAACCTGCCAATGGCATGAGCATTGGAACTAGATGATCTTTAAGGTCCCCTCCAACATAAGCATTATATGATAATATTGGATTCCTTTGTAGCTGTAGCTGCCTGCTTGTCATACACACTGTGGAGGGCCTTATGTTACTTCCAATTGTGGGTGGTGGTGGTGGTGGTAGCACTCATATTTCCAGCACACTTGAGGAAGCTCTAATGTTGCCATGTGTTCTCCTGCAGTTGGCATACTGTGTTGTACAGTTCTTGGAGAAAGACAGCAGCTTGACGGAGCCGGTGAGTAACCTTTCTTAACCTCTGCATGACAGTCAAGTCTCCAAAGCTTCACAGCTTCCTTAGAGTTCAGAAAGAGTGAAAAAAGGCTAAAGAGTTTGGGGGGAATATTGATTATTTACTGAACTTGCTTGGCACCCTGTGGGCAAAATGGACAGTGCTGCTCATGTGCAAACCTTCCTGAAAGCGTCAAGAACATGGATAAGTTTGCCTTTGTGCTTCAGACGTTGGAGCAAATATATCAAGTGTCCTTTCAGAGCAGAGCTTTCAGCCAGTGATAGATTTTGCAGAGACAAAACAAATTGCTTTCTGATATCTGGTGGAACCAGCATTAACTCACAAGGGCCGTGAAATACTAAGAGTTCAGGCTGCCAGAGTTGGCTGAAAAACTGTCAGGATGAGGTTATAAACCTGGAACCCAGAAGTCTACTCAGGCAAGCCACTGTTTCTTGATGAAAGTATTCTTCCTGTTCTAGCATCAGTATGCGAACTCCATGGTGTTAAGTCACAGTGTAGAGACATATGCCTTCAGGATGTAGTGCTGTTGAAACAGCAAGTTCTAAAATGTGTGAGGAGTGGGTCCCTCACATATTCCAGTCACTGGCTATGCAGGCATGCAGTGTTAGCCAGGCTATATGCTGGCTTGGCAGAGGGTTGGCAAGAGACGCATCTTTCTCCACCTACGGCAGGCCAGGAAATGTCTTCTACAGAGCTGAGCTTTGCAACCTCAAAACAGCAGATGGCCATGTGCTTGTGTCATTGTAGCAGGGAGCACCAGAAAGTGTGAGCATTTTAATGAGTAACGCTAGCTGAGGTCGTTCTGTTCTTTGGCTGAAATGTGTGTGTTTCTGGTGCTCAGTGGAAGCTGGTCAGCTTCCTGGCTCTGCAGCTCTGATTCTAGAATGCTGAAACAGATCTCCTTGCTTTTTTTTTCTTTTTTTTTTTAATGTAGGACCTCAGTTTTCTGTGTTCCCAAAAGCCTGCTCTGAAACAAATTGTGTAAAGTAGCTTCCTGATCATGCTGAATACTTCCTGTAGCTGAAATCCAGCCCAGCAGCCTCCTGTCAAAGCTCCTGCTGTAGGGTGAGGGATAAGAGAGAAATTGAAAGTCTCTCAGTATTTCCAGAATTCATTCTGCGGCTTATTCAAATAGTAAATGATTGCCAGGTGAGCAAGGCTTCAGATGTGCTAATAGTGAGCACAGGCTCGACATACCTTGCACCACCTTAGCTGTAGGAGAACTTGTCTGAGTCACTGAAGCTAGGTCTTGCCTGGATAGCAGACCTGAGTAATGACAAACTCTGAGGATGCCGAACTGCTCCTTGAGCCTTGAGTTGGTGGCTCAGATGTTCCTCATCCTGCTGTTGCTTTGCCTACTGCTGTCCTTGCACTGGGGTGAAATTTCTCTCAAGTGCTTGCTTCAGGATCAGACTGCTGAAGTGCACAGTTCAAAATAGTGGCTCTTACCAGGAATTGTCTGAATCTAGTGACCGTAGAGTTAGTGCACAGTTAGCATTTCTGTAAACACCATACTGACGGCTCCAACTGAGTGAAGGTCTGCAAGATGATGGATCCTGTCTTTGACAGTGCCTAGAAGCAGATGGCTAGGCAAGGAAACGATATTAATCAAGTGGGATATAGATCTATATTCCCCTAGTATATTCCTCCACTATCTATCTTGTAAGCAATAGTTTCCTCAGGCAGGAGTTGCATCTGCATTGTTGTATCTCATCATCATCATTAGGTTTAGCCTCCGTAAACATATCTGTTCCTTTCTGGAGCGTGTTTGGGCTCTAAAGTCTTCAAGAATGAGCTCTGTAATCCAGTTACCTTTATGTGTAATGGTTCTTCCTTTTGCTTCCTCTGAACGTGGCCATTGCGTTATTTATTGGGTACTTTGTAGCGTTCGGGCTCTGTGGTATATTGAATAATGATTCCTTAATCACCTCCATAGCATTTCTGATTTTACTGGTTGATCTTTCATTGTTGCTCTGCGCCATCTGGCATCCCCTGCCCACTCTGGCTTGATCCTTCCTTGTTAAAGAGTGCTGGGGGAAGAAGTAGTTGTAAGCTTTGTGCTGGTAGTACTAAATGCTAGCATCCTGGGCAGCGCTGCTGTCTTGTGTGCAGCTTGGCAGAGTTTGTGCTTTTCTCTTCCTTCTTCCCTGGTAACTCACCCTGGCTCTCTGAGAAAGCCTCGTTATTTCTGTTACTTCCTTTCCTTTGCTGTTGTGACCAGGCTTTTTAAATCTTATTTCGCACCCTGTGTTAACTTTCAGTCTCTAACACTATGTCTGTACCCTTCCTACTCAGGTGATTGTGGGCTTGCTGAAGTTCTGGCCGAAAACACACAGTCCCAAGGAGGTGATGTTTTTAAATGAGCTGGAAGAGATCCTGGATGTGATTGAGCCATCTGAATTTGTGAAAGTTATGGAGCCCTTGTTCAGGCAGTTGGCCAAGTGCGTCTCCAGCCCACACTTCCAGGTGGGTCCCAGCTCAGGGAGCGGGTAGGGGACTGGCTTGTAACCCACCTGGCGTGCAAGGGTTATGCCACAGCTCTTGAGCTTGTTTTTGTGGATCAGTAGCACATGGTGGTGCCACCAGAAGAGATTACTGGGGTGCCATGTGGTGGGAGGTGGTGAGAATCCTCACCCCAACCCCAGGGCAATCTCATCCAGGGGGAGAGCTAAGCTGATTAGTGGGCCCCCTCCTGCTGCGCTGTGCTGTGCAGCAGCTGGAGCAGAGGTACTCTGCCCCCTCCTGTTTTGTCTAGCAGATGCAGTATAGAGGAATTCCATCCAGTGTCACCCTGTCACAGTAAATCCAAGCTGGCTGCAGTACTAGATTGAGGCTGATGAAAGAGAGGCCGTGGAACAAGAGTGGCTTCAGACAAGGTGCTTTGTATTATTCCAGTGTTAATGATAGTTAGGTGTACTGAAAGTGGTAGTCTGCTTCATCCTTGTTCCTTGAAACGTGGCTTGCCCAGGTGTGGGTGGGGTGTTAAATGGTGACGTAGCACACCCCCAGGGTGGGTGTGACTGCACAGTGAGGCAGACTGCCTTCCGTCTGTCTTTGAATACAGTGAGATACAAAGCTGTGTTCAGAAACCAAAACTGGGATTGGCCTAGGTTGTGTGTAAAAGTTCCAGGTTTCCCGGAAGGGAGTGACTCTGGAAGAGGCTTGGGGAGCTTGATGGAAATCAACTGGACGTGGATTACTTTTTTGGTTGATGGGAACCAAGGGGCTAACAAGACCTTTACATATGAAAGTAGCTACAGTAGGGAATGAAGGAGCTTGAATGGACAAGGGCAAAGGCTGGAGGAGAGGCATCCTGTATTTCAGACCAGTCCTCTTCTGCTGCTGGCTCGTTGCAAAACAGGACTGAAAAACATGGACAACTTGTGAATGCTCCACGGTCCGGAGGAATAAACCTCAAAGGTGTTCCATACAGTAAGACTAAACAGTTTCAGTGTCTGCAACTTGTCAGGGAGCAAAAGTGGGAACTGACTTCTTGGTAAGTCTGAGTATCTTGGTGTGGGAGAGTTTTCTCCAAGTGAGCTGTGCATTAATCCAGCAGACAAAGGCTTAACAAGATATAATGGTTGGAAACCAAGGCTGGGTAGGTGAACACAAGATGAATTTCACTTTGTTTACTCACGTGAAATGATATATTAGGAGGATATCATGAGTTCGGTCGGACAAAATATAAAACAGACTGGATGCCTCTTCCCAGGTGTTTAGCTCATCCTCAAGCCAGTGCTAAATGCAGAAATTCACCCATTGGCTTGGTTCCTGCATTGCTGAAATTTGTGGCCAAACGCGAAGAATTGTGGTTGAATCTGTCACCATCTGGAAACTTGCTAGATTTGTTTGACTTGTTGGAGCAGAGTGACTGCTCCAAGACTTTCCGTATTTTCACCCACGCTAAATCAGGTAGATGGATTGTAGGCCTGGTATTTGAAGCATGCTCAAATGGCCGGAGAGGCTGCGTTAGGGAGAAGGCCAGGGAGGGATGGTAGCTATGAAGCTTTACGGTGGACAGTCTGAGGAAATGAAGGAAGCTTGGAGTTAGTCTGTGCCGTGACCTGAAGAGGATGACATTACTGTGCTCACACGTTGTATAAAGAGCGTTGGAGTTAATGTTGGGCTTGCCTAGTCAAGAACACGAGGTTTTCCCCCAGGAAAGTGAGAAGTGTCTGGCAAATGCCATAAGGGAAAGCACTCTAGGCAAAGGGAAAAAATGGCCATGCAGACGTTGGTGAAGGTCAGCCCTGCTGCCTGTGCTGTGGGGAAGTATTTGCTCCTCTGGGTGGTGGTAAGCTCTGGTCTCAGCACTGCACAGTTTCCGTGTGCACCGCAGGTGTTACTGGAAGGAGCCTCTCCAAGAATGGGTTTCTCTCCCACTGCAGGTGGCAGAGCGAGCACTGTACTATTGGAACAACGAATATATCATGAGCCTGATCAGCGATAACGCAGCCAAAATTCTCCCGATCATGTTTCCAGCGCTCTACAAGAACTCCAAGAGTCACTGGAACAAGTAGGTCTTTCCGCATGCCCTGGCACTCGCTGTGCATGCAGGATTGCTTGACCTACTAGCGATCTTGGGGCATGCTGCTACAGTGCAACGATGCATGGCACTCGGTGACACCAGGTGCTGAGACAGAGGGGGTGTTGTTGGTATCGGCGTGGGAAGGTGCCACAGCAGACCACGGTGGCCTGTAAGGAGTCAGGCATCTTGCAAGGATTGGCACTGTGGCTGTCAGGTCTACCCAGAGTTTGATGCCTGCGTATCACTAGTGCAGCAAGTCTCTTGGAGGTGTGCTGTAGGCTTTCCAGCTGATTCTTGGCTGCTTATTAACTGATGATCACCCACGTGCTCTCTGTGACAAGACACTTAGTCTGATGCCAGTGCCTGACTGCACTTGAGTACAGAAAGAATGGAGAAAGCAGAACCAGCCAGGAAGATGTCCAGTGTCAGATTGCCTCCTGCATCTGCACCCTCAATACTTGTCTCTGTTGTGGTTCTCCCCTAAACTTCCTGCTAGCCTCTCTTCCAACTGCTTCTTCAGCTGATTTCTTGTCCATTTAAACTGAACTTTAGAGCTCTTTTTTTTTTAATGCGTTAACTAGAAGTGCTTAGTCCACAGCTGAGATCCCAAAGTTTTCTTGTTTAAAAAACACAGGGAGATGGAAGAAAAAATAAAGTCATATTTTCCTATTCCAGAGTATGGAAAAACAAAAATAATTAATTCTGGGGAGACTGGACAAGACCAGGACTTAGGAGTATGCTGTGGTAACGACAGGGTTGTGAGGTAGAATTGCTCCTTACTGGTCTGCTGTTTGTTTCCTTAGCGGTAGCAGGAAGCACAGACTTGAGCCACCAGTCAAGGCTGGTCTAGAAACTGGGGTGAACATATGAACATCCCCAAGCTGAGTTGTCCTGCTGTCTGTTCCCTTTGGTCTCTTTCAGTCTACACATGTAGACATGAACACGTGCACACTTCAGGCATGCACGTGTGTTTACCAGAAAGCAGACACATGCATGTGCAGGCAGGCACACATACGTACACACACACATGTATAGCTGCTCTCCCACTCAGTGTTACTGCACCTGATCAGAGTTCAGAAAAGGACTTCATGTTCCTGTCTGAAACCTTCTGCCAGTTCTGCTTCCTTCTTTTGCAGTCAGGCGTTCCTGATTCTGCTGTTTCTACCTTTCTTTCTTGTCTCTCTTGCGCTGGTGTGGCAGAAGAGGTCCTAAAGGTGTTTTCCTCTTTTTTTTTTCTATTTTAACACTGATCACTTTGTTCCAGCATAGACTGAGTACCTCAGGCTCCCCTCTTCCTTCCCATAGCTCATTTCTTCCCTATGTCATGTCAGTCAGACTGCATAAATCCAGCAGGGCTGTAGCTCTCTTCCATATTCCATCTGTAGAGCTGGAGATGCACCAGGGCTCAGCTATGCAGAGTTGCATCATTTTCCCCCAGCTCAGGTATTTCAGAATCGGCTTGAATACTTGTTTTTATTCCTTGGAAGGGTCTTTGTCACAGTCTGCTCAGGCACAGTGTAACCTATATGTATGTTACTGACACGAAGGCAGCTTTTCTCCCTCTGCTCTTTTCCATTTCCAGGGCTGCTGAACGTTTGCGTTTTGGGCAGCTCAGTAGCAAAACTCATAAGTAAACACTGGGCAGCCCAAAAAAGTCATGTTGTGCATCTTGAGGTTAATTGTGGAAGGCACTAGAGCTAGATTAGGTAAATCCCTCTTCTAAACAGCCCTAAGCAGGTCCTTAGAGTCCTTTCTCTCCAGTTTGTGACTGTAGGAATTGAGCGCGATTGTTTTTGCGCTTGCGAAGAGCAGTCAGAGCAGGACTCTCCCAATGATCTTCTCTCTTTTTCCTCCGTCTCTTTCTCTGTGTGATGGTCTCAGGTGCTGTGTCTGGGGTTTTCCCACTCTAAAAGATGGGACTGTGTCAAAATCTGTACCAGTGCTGTTATGTACAAGTTGCTGTGACTGTTTGCTCTTGTCTCTGCTGCTGGGGCTGACTCAGGGCTGAGAATCCCTGATACCACCATGACTTGTTCTCCTTTCCTGTTTTCTTTGCAGGACGATCCATGGGCTAATCTACAATGCACTCAAGCTGTTCATGGAGATGAACCAAAAGCTTTTTGATGACTGCACACAGCAATACAAGGCAGAGAAGCAGAAGTGAGTAAGAGCTCCTTGCCCAGTGGCTCGAGCTCATCCTGGAGTCTCTTCAGACATGCTAACAGCTGGTAGATCCCAGTAGGCAGAGGGGGAATGGTGCAAATCATTTCATCAAGAAGTAGAGGACTCCTCAGCAGTAACTGTATGTGGGGGTGAGAAGAGTTGTTACACACGTGATCAGATAATCCTTTCAGTTCTGCTGAAGCGGGTAGCTTGGAAAAGAGTGACAGAGTTTTCTGGGTCATGAGGAAATAAACTGCAGCGTAGAGTCTGCTCAGCTTTACAGAGAAGCTCATGCTCTGCCTTGAAAATATTTACCAGTTCTTGGTGATGCCCGTGGGATCCTGCTGCTTTGTAAGGTGTTTTCTGAATAATTTTGCTGCAGAGGGCATAATGCATCCTTTGCACCACAGGATGCTTTCAGTTTTCCGGTAATAAAGATGGAATAATGTCTGCAACTTTGAAGAACAAATGGTGGGGCTAAAATCTTAGCTCAGCAAGTATCTGTGCTGCGATGCAGTAAAGAGAAAAAACTCTGCTCTTTCTGCTGCCTTGTGTTCAGTGCGATTGGTGAGTTGCATCAGTTCATTAAGCTGGAAGGAAACTTTTTCTTTCCCAAGTCAGATTTCTGCTGGCTTTGTGTTGTGAAAGAGCAATAAATAGCAAAGTTGAGATGTGGAGTTTGGGGATGGGTGACCTGTATATGGAGAAAATAGGATTTTGTAGCATTTAAATTGACGGCGTTAATAACTTTTTCACTGCCAAGATATGAAGAGACAGAACCCATCTGTATCTCTGGAATGATAGGTGTATCCCAGCTGTCTGTACATGAAGTCAAAATGAGCCTAACTGGGAACAAGTGACGCATGCACCCCACTGTGACTTGCCCAGAGGCTCTGTGCATGCTTAGCACAGACTACCTCAGGAGAGGGTACTTGGAGGACCCAAAAGGGTACCAGTGGGCTATTGGTATAGCTTCTGTGGAGACAGAGGAAATGTTCAATATCTGTCTGCCTTGCCTGGTCTTTCAGAGGACCCTTCTGTTGTGGGGGTTGCTAGAAGTTGAAGAACAGTAGGTGCTAATTGCTACTGCAGTCGTGGATTGGTAGCAAAGGTTCTGCACCAGAGGGTGGTCAGGCATGGAACAGCCCCGAGCTGCTGGAGTCAAAGGAATGGGCAATGCTGTTGGACATAGGGTTTGAATTTTGGGTGGTCCTGTTGGAGTTGGATTCAGTGATCCTTGTGGGTCTCTTCCAACTTAGGATATTCTGTGATTCTTTAATTATTTTCCCATTCTCGGGCATTTGTGAAGCCCACTCCTGGATCCCAACATGTATTTTAAGTCACAGTCAAAGCACTATTTCTGCTGAGGTCTATCTGCTGTTTCCATCAGGCTTTTTCTACCTGTTATAGCTTATACCTGTTCTGAGCTGTTGAAGGTGACAGTGACCAGTACCAGTGTGTGGCTCATGGAGCATTATTCTGGAAAAGATCCACAAACCATAGAATCATAGAAATGCTTGGGTTGGAGGGGACCTTAAAGACCATCCAGTTCCAATGTCCCTGCCATGGGCAGGGTTCCCACTCATGAGATCAGGCTGCTCAGGGCCTTGGATCCCTCCAGAGGTGGGGCATCCACAGCTTCTCTGGGCAGCCTGTTCCAGTGCCTCATCGCTATTTGTGTGAATTTTTTCTCCCTAGCATTTAATCTAAATCTCCCCTCTTTTAGCTAAAAGCTATCCCCCCTTGTCTTATCACTATCAGGCCATGTAAAAAGTCGCTCCCCCTCCTGCTTATAAGCTCCCTTCAAGTACTGGAAGGTCACAGTGAGGTCTCCCTAGAACCTTCTCTTCTTCAGGCTGAACAAGCCTACCTCCCTCAGTCTTTCTTCATAGGAGAGGTGCTCCAGCCCTCTGAGCATCTTCATGACCCTCTCCAACAGCTCCACATCTTTTTTGTGCTGAGGGCCCCAAGCCTGGACGCAGTACTGCAGGTGGGGCCTGACACAGGCAGAGCAGAGGAGAACAATTCCCTCCCTTGCCCTTCTGCCACTCCTCTTTTGATGCAGCCCAGGATACTGTTGGCCTTCCAGGCTGCAGATGCACCCTGCCGGCTTGTGTCAAGCTTTTTATCCACCAGGACCCCCGAGTCCTTCTCCACAGGGCTGCTCTCAAGGAGCTCTTCTCCCAGTCTGTACACATATCTGGGGTTGCCCCAACTCAAGTGCAACACCTTGTTGAACCTCATTATGTTCACATGGGTCCGCTTTTCAAGCTTGTCCAGGTTCCTTTGGATGGCATCCCTTTCTTCTATTGCACCACTCAGCCTAGTGTCATCAGCACACTTGCTGAGCGTGCACTCAGTCCCACTGTTTGTCGTAGATAAAGATGCTGAAGAGCACTGGTCACAAGATGGACTTGCTCTTTGGTTACAGTGGGAGGGATTTTGTTCCCCCAGCCTCCTCCTAGAGGTCTGGGGACGTGGGAGATGTGAGAAGCCTGACTGCCAGTGAAGACTGTGACAAAGAACTTGTCGAGTACATCAGTCTTCTCTGTGTCCATTGTTGCCAATCCAAATTATGAAGGGGCAGAACCATTCTCATTTATCGGGGTATGCTCTCCTTGTTCTGTCTCCTCTGACCAATATACCTGTAGAATCCCTTGTTATTTTTCACGTCCCTTGCCTAGTTCTATCTGCATCTTGGCTTTCCTGATCCCAACTCTCCATGTTCAGACAGCATCCCTATATTTCTCCCAGACCACCCATCCCTACTTCCGCTGCCTATAGTTTTCCTTCTTATCCCTCAGTGTGACCAGCAGGTTCTTGCTCAGCCATGCTGGTTTCCTGCACTCTCTGCTTATTTCTCCTGCTGGGGGATGAAGAGCTCTTGTGCTCTCAGAAAGGTGTCCTCAAAGAGTTGCCTTCTCTGTTCCATTCATCTAAGGATAGTTTTCCAGGGGATTTCATGTAATAATTTCCTTAAACAGCTGGAACTTTGCTCTCCTGAAGTTCTGAGGTCCTGACTCTGTTCTTTGTCAGGCCCATGTTCCTCAAGATCACAACCTTGACCAGGGCATGGTCACTACAGCCCAGACTGCCTCCGATCTTATCCTCTTTAATGATCTCCTCTGCACTGATGAGCACCAAGTCTAGTAGCATTTCACCTCTGGTTGTTCTGCTCGGTACTTGGACCAGGAAGTTATCCTCAATGTACAGATAAGAGACACTTCGGGGGCAAGCCTCAGAAAACGTTATGTGAGGTTTTTGTCATGGACACACCTTTTAGCAGCCACATCCAGGACAAGTTTGCCTACAGTGAGCATGGCACACTTCCTTAGTTGAGCCCCAAGGATCCAGTAAAGAAGTCTGTCTCTGCAAAAACAAGAAGGATCGGCTGTGCTGTCATAAGCACATAATAACCAGCTCTTCCTGGCTTGAGCAGTGTGCAAATGCCCCCCCCCCTTTGGTGGGGTGCTAAACTTGTCAAGGAAAGTTGTGAATGATCTGTGAGAGCAGGATGGGAAATCGGTAGTGGAGAAGCAGGTAGGGCAAGTGGCTTAGGAGAAAAGTAGCTTGTCTGGGTGAGGAGGTCAAGGTTTGGGGCTCAGAGAGAGTGAAGAAACAAGGGATGAGGGGGGTGCTGTTTTTAACCACAGTAGGTAGTAGGAATGGGATAAAGGGAACAGATGAGAGGACAGTTTGTTAGATAAGGGGCTCGGGACTGGACAGGACATAGGACAGTGATGGGGGGAAAAAAAGAGCATGTGCTTGGGAAGATGAGTTTACCTGGGAAGTATGCCTGAGTTCTTTGCTAAAGTCCATTGTAAATGCCATCTTCTCCCTCTATGTCTTTAAAATTTCAACCAAATACAAGCAAATCCGTGTACACTTAACACTTTGGCTGCACATTCTGGACTATATTAAAATAAGTCATGGTTGGAATGAATGGGATTAGAAAAAGCTTGTTTCTCTGACAGGAGGCAACATCGTTGAGTGGTGTCTCCCATGAAAGGAGACAGTTTTGTCACGGAAGAGTGTCTTGGAGGCTGCAGTGCCATTCCCACACTGCCTCTTACCTGCTCTTCTTTCAGCCTGCTCCAGTGAGCAGTCCCAGCAGTGCTTCCACAGCTCATTTCTGCTGTCTCACTGGCAGAGGTCACTGCTGACCGGAGCCTGATGGTGCACAGTAATGTGAGGTTGCAGTCAACTGCTGTTTTCTTTTCAAACAGGGAGACTTAAAAAGAGTAGTAACTGTGCTTGTTTTCTAATATAAAATCATCTGATGGTGTGAAGTTTATTGTTTCAGGAGTAAAGCAGTGTTCCTAAGGCAGCCTGTGAGAATGCTGACTGGATTGCTGTGATGCAGGATCAGTCTTTGACTGCACAATACCCAATGATTTCCACAGGACCTCTGCCTTATCCAGTGAGACTGACAAGTTTGAAAAGCTGAAGAAGCTGAGGCAACTGCTTTGTAGCCAGGAAAAGAAAGGGCCGTATGAAATGGTTCCCAAGTAGCCCCTGGAGACCTTGTACTATGAACTAGGAAAAAGCATATGTGGCAAAGGCCATGCTACCATGTATAGCCTCCTTTCTTACAGTTTGAGAGGATTACAGAGTATAAGAACTTCCTTGACACGGACAGGCAGGACTCTTGATAGACCAGTAGCTAGGGTGGAAGCCAGAGAAGTTAAAAACCAGAAATAAAGCAGAGGTTTTAGTGTAGAGGTTTGAAATGTAGAAGAGAATAACAAGGGGTGGTGAATAGTCACCTCTATTTGTGAGGGAAAGTTCACTGCTCTGGGATTTGCAAGCAGCCAAGTTGAACGGTCACTTGAGGTCGGCATCAAAGTCCGTGCCAAGCTGAGGAGCTATTTACTCCAGAAAGCAGGCTCTTGGCCCTGCTCCTGCAACACAGAGGCGAGGAGAAGGTCCCTGTGCCACCTGCTGCTGCTGCACTGTGCTCTGGGCTGAGTGGGGAGCACGCCTGCCTCCCTCCCTGGGCTGGTTGCAGCACATCCATTCTTCTTGCCCCGTCTTGCCTCTAGATTGAAAGCTGGGATCCCTAAAGGGCCAAGCAACTCTTCCCTGTGCTCTTCTGCTGTCCCTATTCTTGTCTTCCTGTTGGTGAAAGCTGTGCTGCCCCCAGGAGTTCACGTTTGTGCTCTCTCTCCCTGCAGGGGAAGGTTCAGGATGAAGGAACGAGAAGAAATGTGGCAGAAAATAGAGGAGCTGGCCCGGCTGAACCCTCAGGTGCGTAACAGCAGGATCTGGGACAAACAGGACAAGAATGTGCTGGGGAGGCTTGGCCTGCTTCCTGAGCTCACGAGAGCAGGCTGCAGCACCTGGTCTCAGTCCTTTGCACACAGCTGCAGTGTTGGTCTGTCCCTTTCAGGCTGTTTTTCACCAGTCTGGTCTCCAGCAGCATTGACCTCTAGATTATGCCATTCAGGGTGTGTGTATTCATGGACTCCTCTCTTGGCCGTGGCTACACGTGCAATGTGCTGTTGCTCGTTTGGGTGCCACAGGCAGAAATGGTGTGAGAAAATGCTCCTTTCCTGACTGTGCACATGCTGTGACCTTTGAGAGCATCAGAAAGGGTGACTGGAAGAAGCGTGCCATGCTCTGTTAGCACGCTGTGGGGAGGAAATCTGGTGTTGGGTGGTGTGCTCATTCCCCAGTTATCTGTGTTGTCTGCAGTATCCCATGTATTATGCACCTCCATCATTGCCTCTGGTCTGCTGTATGGAAACGGAGACCCCCACTGCAGAGGATATTCAGCTACTGAAGAAAACAGTGGAGACGGAGGCTGTGCAGGTGCGTAAGTGACGAGGGGCCTTCCACAGACTGCTCAGGGCATGACCACAGTCAGTGCAGGGTCCAGCAGACAGAATAGCTCATTCAAAACGTTCTGAGGGTAAATGCCCCCCACTCTAATCCCTGATTGTTAGAGATTAGCCTGTGCAAGTGGGGCTTCTCCGTGTCCTTGTGGTCTGTGGCTCTCAGCCTGTTCTGCAGCGTGTTACAGCGTCACCCAGCATATCCCAGGGCAGCTGGAGTCAGAGGAGGGGAAGGCTCAGGCTGTACGGGGCTGAAGGGGTGTGCTGCAGATACCTGACTTCTTCGGTTTGTCTGTAGATGCTGAAAGACATTAAGAAGGAGAAGGTTTTGCTGCGCCGGAAATCTGAGCTTCCTCAGGACGTCTACACTATAAAAGCCCTGGAGGCTCACAAGAGAGCAGAAGAGTTTCTCACCTCAAACCAGGAGGCTCTCTGACGGGCTCAGAAGCTGGCCCAGGAAGCTCTGTCCCATCCCTTTCCCCCAGGGGTCACAGAAATGCACTTGGTTCTCATGTATAATAAGGAATGAACATGGTGAGCTGTGCCTGTCCTCCACTCCATCCACATCCCTGCAGGATAGATTTGTTTTTATGTTGTACCTTGTATCTCACCACTGCCATATTCTGCTTCTCCTTCTGCACACGCAGCGTGCGTGTGTGAAGGGAACCTGTCTCCCCTGCAGGTCCAGGCGGGGGTTGCTTCGTTTCCAGCCGCTGCCTGGTTTTCGCTCTGCCTGGGAGCCTTGCAGGGCAGGCAGGTGCTTCCTGTAGCTCTGCTAGAAGGTGGGCTGAAGGGAGCTGCTCTGGGCTCTCTGTAAGCAGTAGAGAGAACCGAGCACCTCCGCAGCTCACCTGTGAGGGGCGGCTGAGCTGGGCAGCGGCACAGTGCAGTTGACTTCTCAGGCTTCAGCAACAGCTTGGGCTGCCCGGTTCAGCCCAGTCTGAGCCAGGTGTGTTGGCTGGGGACCGCCCCGCGTGGCTCAGCGTGCCGCAGCCATCCCCAGCTGCTGCCTCCGCTGTGCCTGCCCCGGTGCTGCTTGCGCTGACCAGAGGCTGAGCGCGTGGTGGGAATGGCTGGCAGAGTATGGGGGGGCTCTGCCAGCTCCCCGCCCCACCTCGGGGTGCAGCTCCGTGGTGGGAGGGCTCGCGTACAGCAGGAGACGTTTGCTTCCACCTTTCTTTTGCCTCAAGCCACCCGTTCTGTTCCCCTGTTGGTGGAGTGGGGGTTCAGTGCTTCACCACCCCCAGTGTAGCTGGGTGCAAGCGCTACATCCTATTGCTTCCCTCCTTTTAGAGCATCCTTAGGAGCTCTCCTGTGGGAAAGTAAATTCCTTCGGCTCTTTGTGTTGGTCCTCGCTAAGTCGTCTCCATTCCAATGTCTTGGGTAATTGTGGGCCCAGAGTTAACTTCTGCTTTGTAGCAGGTGTCAGCCACTGACTTCTGCTTTCTTCCTCCTCCTCCTGCTCAATTAAAATACTCCCGCAGCTTTCCCTCTGTTGTTCCCATCCTTAGCTCTGCAGTGGCTGGGGTTTCTAGGAAGCTTGTGCTGCTAAAGTCATTTCTGCAAATTAGCGGAAGCAATGGATACACGTTACGGGGCCAGGCCGAGTTTGTGCGTGTTCAGTTGTCTCCTCTTTATGACCGGTGGCGAGATGCCGCCATCGAATTGCTTCTGTAGGTGCCCCGAGCAGTTTGCCTCACCTCTTCCTTCAGCACCTGCCGTGGCCTGAGGCCCTTGTTAGCCGCGTGGTGCATCAGGGAAGTGCTGTGCTGTGCTCATTTAGCATTTAGAGCGCACTCGATAGCCCAGGGGCTTGTGCAGCGCTTGGGTGCTACTGCGATGCAGCTCTCGGAGCTCTGTCTCCTGCCTTCTTGTGGTGCAGATTCAGTCCCAGGCCAAGGTGATAAGTAAGGGAGTGGTCTTTGCTTCTTACCGCTGCGCTTGCTTGCTTGACACATAAGCTTGAGTGGGATAGCAGTAGTGCAGGGAGCTTACGGAGCCGGTGCTGGTCGGACCCTGCTTTGCAGCATCCATAGGTCATTGCAGAAGGTCCTGGTGTATCTGCTCTTTGTCCCCACCAGCAGACCCCTTCCAGGTTGGAGCTGGCGTGCGGCGCATCTCTTTTCCTCCCACCCAAACCGAGCTGTTCTCTCCCTGTGTATCCAGTGCCCCCTGCTCTGTTCAGCTCCCTTTAGGCATGCCACCATCTCTTGGGAGCAGCTGCCAAGCTGAAGTAGGGGAGGGATCACCCAAACCATGCAGGACCCCGCCTCCCCTGGCTCCGCGCGCCGGGCCAGTTCATCAGGAGACTTACCAAACACCTCAGGGAGGTTATTGCTTATTTTGAACATTACTCTGAGCTCACGGTCAGCTGCCAGTCAATTACCTCACGTGAGCCTGGCACAGCACGTAGACACGCGCCGGGCTGGAGGCGGACGGGAGCCACGGGTGCCGGGGTTGCGGCATAGCTGAGGGTTGCTACCTGCAGCAGGGCTGGGGCTGAGGGCACGCTCCTTCCTCGTACTGGGGCCGGAGGAGCACGGCCGAGAGCGGGCTGCGCGCAGGGGCAGGGCTGTGGTGCACGGTGGCTACGTGCTGCGCGGCTTCCACGTTCTCATAGCTTTGTGTGTCTTGTTCTGGGTCAGGGACCTCACGCTCGGTACCTTCGCATCGCCTTTAGTTTCCCGCCTCCTCATTCCAGTCCTGGACTTTGAAGAAGGGGACCACGTGAGATGGGGGGAGCACGCCCGTGCTCTCTGCCCCGCGCGCTGCTCACGCGCAGGCCTGCGTCTGCCACACTACAGCTGCCCCTCGCTCCACACCCGGTCGGTAGCGTTAATGCTCATCTCTGCCTTTGCCTTTCCCCACATCAGCCAAATGGACAGAACTGGAGCTGCCTCTTCCACATCGTGTGGTCCCTCCTCGGAGGGAAGGAGCAAAACTAACTACTGCGTTCACCCCCTGGACACAAGTATTAAGCTGCTTACAGTTCATATGTACATATGGTGTACTTTATTTTCAGTAGAGCATTACATAGTATGAAAGTGTTGGATTTTGTACAGATGTCCCTGTATGTACAGTACTAAATAAAACTGATCTCTTGGAAAGACACGTTGGGCTGGAGCTGTGGTGGCAGACATGCACTGCACGGGGAGGGCTCGAACCCTCCCTCCCCACGCGCACGGGTTCGGGAACCGGTTCCTGCCTCCTGCGAGGGCAGGATGCCAGCAGCAGGGCAACACGGCCACAAGTGGGGAAGAGACGAAGGGAGGTCGGACCGCGTCGACGGGCGGAACGGGGACGCGGGCGCCGGTGAGTCCCGTCGCCGAGCGGCAGGACGGGGCCGGGGGCCGCGGAGCCGGGCTCGGCCATCACTTCCACTCGGGCCGGGAGCCGCCCGCGCCGTGCCGGGCCTGCAGCGCGCGCTGCACCACCGCCTGCCACTGCTCGTCCGAGATCTGGCTGGCCCAGGCGGGGATGCCCAGCGTGGGCAGCTTCACGCCCGCCATCGTCCTCTTCACCAGCTCCACGTGCTCTGCGGACGGAACGCCGTGAGCGAGGCGGGCCGGCGCGGAGCCGCGAAGCCCGCGAGGAGCCGCCGTTACCTGGGTCCATAGGGATGGAGCTGCGGCTGCTCTGCGCCGCCGCGCCTTCCTCCTCCTCCTCCTCCTCGCTGTCCGCGGGCGGCTCGGGCAGGTGCAGCCTCAGCATCTGCGGCGAAAGGGAACGGCGAGGGTCTGGGCCGCGCTCCCTCCGCCGCCGGCACCCCCCGCCCCGCGCCGTCCCACGCCGCCCGCTACCTGCAGCCGTTCCTGGAGGCCGGGGCCCGGCTCGGCGCCGCCCGCGGGAGGGCCCGGCTCGGCGAGGCCCTGCTCCGGCTCCTGGCTCAGCGGCTGGTACAGGTACCCGCCGGCCCCCTCCTCCTCCTCCTCTTCCTCCTCTTCCCCCTCCTCCTCCTCATCCTCCTCGTCGCCGCTCCATCCCGCCGCGCCCTCGGGGGCCTCCGGCGGCCCCGGCTCCTCGGGACACACCCGCTCCGGCCCCATCCTCCGCGCCACCGCCATGCACCGGGCGCGGCCCCGCGCCACCCGGAAGCCGCCGGGCACTGTGGGTGCTGTAGTCCCGCGGCGGACGCCGCCCTCTCGAGAGGCCCCCGCCCGC
>NC_034411.1:4325688-4411241 GCF_002078875.1 Numida meleagris
CGGAGCGAGCTCCCGCCGGGCGCTGCGTTGCCTCCGCAGCGAGCTGCGCTGAGCCCCGTGGCCGCGCGAGCACGGCCTCCTTCAGCGCTGCTGAAATTACCCTGCGAGCTGCTGAATGTGCAGGCTTGCAGTTTGACCCCGCCGTAACGTACACGGTCAAAGCTCGTGGTAAATGTCAAGCCCGAGCGAGGAAAGAGGGCTGCGCTCACGCTATCGCTGACAGTACGTTGGGTATCCCTGAAATAGAACGATGTATATGGGCTGTGCGAGCCGCCTGCGCTATTTTAAGTGTTACTAAACCTCACGGCCGCATCTTTTGGGAGCCGGGAGCGAGGCAGCCGCACGGTAGGGATCCGTCTGCTCTCCGGGGCGGTGGTAACGGGGCAGGCGCCGCTGCGTGCGGGGTGGCAAAGGCCGGGAAGGTCAGGGAATGGCTGAGCCGGGCGGGGGGGCGGCTGGGACCGCTGCGGGTCGGGGTGCGGAGGGGAAGCCGGGCAGCGCGACTAGCTCTGCACAGAGCAGTGCCTCTGAGGCTGAGGTCTAGCTGCTGTCCTGGCTGCTGGCAGCTTTCTGTCCCGAGCAGAACGCTTTCATCGTTAACCGCTGGGCTTGCGAGTAAGCGAATAAAGCCGCTGAAAGATCCGGTTGTGAAAACCGTGGCTGTTGTTTTCTGTCCGCCCCTCCGCTGCTTCAAATCGCCGCACCAGATTTGGAAGGTGTGCTAGGGGAAAACGAGCGGATTGTTTTCTGGTGATCTCAGGCGCCGATGTTCTGTGCTGAAGGGCTGCTGTGAGGCACGCGCTGGGGCAGCTGGAGCTGTTCCGGGCTGGCTGCGTCTCTTCACAGGACGGCACCGTGAGGTCCGGGTGCGTTCTCTGGGAGCGCCGCACTCGAAGAACACAGGGCAGCTCAATGCCCCGCGCTGCCGCCCCGCTGACAGCGAGCGGAGGAGGTGTTGAAGGACGTCCGCGGCTGTTCCTCTGCCAGCAGACTTGCCATCTTCCACTTGTGCTCGGCTGTTCCCCCCGGTGCGGCGTCGCGGCGGACGGCGTCGATGGAGCCGCTGTGTGGTTGTGTGCGGCTGTGGGTGCACCGCTTCCTTGGAAGCACAGCTGGGCCTGTGACGCTGTGCGTGGCAGGTGCAGGGCTACAGGCGCTCTGCAGGGAACCTGGACGGCGCCTACTGCTTCTGCGATCGAAGAGGTTCACGCTGAACCTTTCGGCGGTGTGAAATCGCACCCTTCGATCTGCCCCGAGCATCAGCTGTTCTGTTCTGTCAGTTTGCCGTGCCAGGTTTGCCCAGTCCACGATGCGCTGCCTCCCGCAGCGTGCGCCCACCTGGCTCTACCGTATCTGTACTTCCGTGCTTTATAGCTGAGATTCCTGCTGCCCAAAGTGGGAGATCACAAATGTGTTTTGTGTCGCTTTGTGCCACACGGCCGATGGGGCCACTGGGATCACAGCTTTTGGTGTTCCTCTCCCTCCCTGGCTGCGCCCTCTGCAATCTTTATGCTGAAGAACTCTAAGAACTGTCCGAAGTCAGATGTGTTAGTTCCTTCTGCTAAGTAGTCCTCATAGAATAGAGGCCCTCAGGATTGCTTCGCTCTCCCCACGTAAAGCCAACGCGTGTCAGCCTGGTCTGATGAACAGCAGCAAGAAGCGAGATGAGTTACGCATCTGTTTGCTTGGAAAGGACGTCCGTGTCCAGGGCAAAGGTGATGTTTCTAAAGCACAGCCGTGAACTTGGGTGCTGTCACCCAGTGCCGCCCCTGGGTGTGTGTGAGTTGGAGGCTCTGTTGTTAGGGATGAGCTCTCGAAAGACTTTTCCTGGTAGGTTCGGCCTTGAGTAATTGTAATTGTAGGAAGTAACATTGCAACAGCGTTTGCTGCAGAGTAAACATCGCTTCCCGCAGCCTAAGCAGGGCTGTGGGCCGCCGCCGCGCGGGGCCAGGTGACTCCTTGGGATGTGTCACTGCTGCTTCCTGTGTTCCCATGCCTGAGCTTGACCATGAAGCCGCTCCTGGTAGCGCCGGCCCAGTGGCCTGCTCTGCGGGGAGGTTTCCTCGGCAAGCATCTCCAGCTTGCTCCGAGGGGAAGAAGAATTTCCCTGATCTTTCCAGCATAAAAGCGATGGTTGGACCTGTGTGGGGCCAGGAGTTGGAGCTGGTGTTCCTAATGGGGCCCTTCCAGCTCGGGACGTTCTATAAGAAGTGAAGTGCTTCATAAAATCGTGCCCGTCTGCCCCGGGAGGAGCACTGTCAATGCTGGCGCTGCTGGTGAAGTCTGCTCCAACTTCAGGAGCCTCCTCCAGCATCGCTGAGCCGAGGAGTGGTTTTGAGGAAAATAAACTCGCGTTGGTTGGGATTTTCAGCGATAGCCAAGGACCGGTTATGGGTGTTCCTTCAGAATCTCTTAAAAAAGGTGACTTTGGTGGTCTCCATGGAAACTCTTCTATTCTGCAGCTTTGTGGAGGACTTGTAGGAGAGCTGCTGCCTGGCTTTGAGGAACAAAAAGTCATCACAAGGTCTGCCTGGCTCCTTCCCCAGCTCTGAGGAGCCGGAGATAAGGCAGCAGTATGGTGCTGGGCCCTAAGGGCACTGGGGCTGTGAGCCGGGGGCTGCTTGGCTCCACACCACACGGCTGCCTCGGGAGGAGCGCTCCCCTCGTGCTAACTTACTGCCTTCCAAAAAAAAAAAAAGGGCTGAGAAAAATGTGTGGGGATTTTAGTCATCGTTCTGAGGCGCCTGCACATTTCTTCGCCTTCTGCAGATGCTAAAACTGAGTGTGGGGGGGAGCGCGCTAAGTCTTCTGAGAAGCGGAAGCCAAGCAATTAAAAAGGGATTTTCTTGGGGCTGTCTGAAACACTGACACGTTCTCCTCTAATGGCTGTTTTTCAGCGGAGGACAGGCCGCTAACCAGTTTGACGGAGCTGCTTTCTCCCAAGTGCCTGGGCAGGACCGTGCTCCGGATCCTTAGGTCCCGAGGAGAACCTGTGCGGAAACCCAGCCCGGTGACTGCCCCGAGAGCCGCCCCGAGCCGCCTGTTTGCAGCGTGAGTTAGTGTGTTACCAAATGTGCAGAGCGACGTATGGGGGGGGGGGGAAGGGGCTTATCCTGATGCTGAGCGATCAGCGTGTGTGAGTGCTGCTGCTGCAGGTCACCCTCCTGTCAGGGACTCTGTTGCGTTGGGAGGGAGGTGTTCTTTTGGGGGTTTTTGGATTGGTTGTCATTCTCGTGGTGTTTTTTTTTTTGCTTTTTTCCCTCCTCTGGTGTTTCTCACCACGGATCCGAAGACCCACACTCTTCCCCCGGCTCTGTTCTTTTCACCTTCATAGCTGGCTCTCGCTGCGTGCATTCGTTCATGCAGACAAATTGTTCTGGCACGTACATCATGTGTACATGACTGGGGCACGGCCGGCACACAGCGCTCGCTGCCTTTGCTTGGCTTGTGCTGCCTGTGCAGCCGCCCCGAGCTTTCCGTGCTTGCTGTCCTCGCTTTGCTTGGGTTACAGTACCTGCACTCTGTCTCCTTTCCAAGGAGAGAGCAAGGCTGCCTTGAGCTGGAAGGCAGATGAGTGAGGGCACAGCAATGTGACCTTCATCGCTGGCATTCAAGGAAGGCGGGAAGACCCGCGAGATGGACGGTGTTATTTTAGCATGATGCCTTTGTTACAGAGCCAGCTGACGTCTGTCCAGCGTGGCCTGGGAAGCATGAGGCCGTGGCGCTGGGAGCCCTGAGGAGCGCCGAGCTCGCAGGAGGAATGTTACGGTGGGCGGTGCACCTGGAAGGCGGGCCGCGCAGGGTGAACCACGCGGCCGTGGCCGTGGGGCACAAGGTGTACTCCTTCGGAGGGTATTGCTCTGGAGAAGACTATGAGACGCTGCGGCAGATCGACGTCCACGTTTTTAATGCAGGTAAATGTGGCGTGTAAAGGAGCGGCGTGCTCAGCTATCGGTTCGCTTCCACGCTGCTGCTGGACACGTCCTGCTCTGTTACGCGCCGTCTGACTGCGGCTCGGTGGAGGCCTTCTGTTCTGGCCACAGCCAGCTGGGAGGTGTCATGCAGGTTTGTGGCGTGCTAAGCAAAGCGACCAGAGTCCATCTTGCCAAAGAGCCAGTACGTGTCAGGGGGCTGATTTGAGCCATGGCGGTGCTGGGAGAGGCTGCATTCCTTGATCCAGCCTTCTTTGAACTGAGGAGAATACTGAGTCGGTCCGTGAAGTGCTCTCCTATAATTAGGCTGAAAAATTGCGGAGATGCTTGGATGAGTCCAGCTGGCAACCAAGGGCTGGTTGCTCTGCATGCTGCCCAGTCTGCAAACTCTCCTAATACGCAGACTAGTTTGCTGCAAGGTGCAAAGAATGCACTGCTCTAAATCTGGCTTTGGGGAAGGCAGCGGCTCGTGCAGTGGTGGATACAATGGTTGGTTACGTGAGGTTGTTGAGGTGATCCGCTCACGGTGCGGAGGGGAACATGGCTCAGGAACTCCTGAACAAAGACATTCATCTCTGGCCCAAGAGACCGGGCTCTTGTCATCAAGACAGTTGAACGTGGCATCAGAGCACTGTTCTGGTGGGGAAAACATCATTACCTTGCCCAAAGGAATGCTCTTGTGTTGCCCTCCCTGCTTACCGCTCCCAATTATTAAAGAGTCATGATGCTGCAGCCACTGTCTGGGCGGTGCCGCTGGCTTCCCAAGCCCTTGCTCAGTTGGTGCTATCAGGTTTCAGTGCCAAAGCTGAGATACCAGGTTTTAAATGATCTCTTTCAATGATATGAAGAGGAAGACCGTGTTTTAGGTACGGAACATCCTGTTTAGCTTGAGTTTGGCGTTGGCTGTGTTTCCTCCCTGCCCTTCCTGCCTCAGAGGTGGACGCTCGCCCCTCGAGGTGCCTGATCCTTTCCCTGTGGTAAGGATGGCCACGTAATGCTTGCTGTGACTCCTGCACTGTCATTACGCCCTGTAATACATGTTGACTGCTCTGACTACTACTGAACGTGACATGCAGGCTCCAGGAAGGAGAGCCTGTAATCACAAGGCACTCCTGTTTGTGCCGCAAGCTCAGCAGGGAGGACTGAGGTGTGGATGGAGGCAAGGGACACACAGCTGTCTGCTCCCAAGTTTGGTTTTAGCTCTTTTGTCTTATTATTTTAATCACAACTACTGCTATTTCTACAAAGCTACTGTGTTGTTTTTCTTAGACTGTGCTTCCAAAGTCCCAGTGATGCCTTCTCACCTTGCCCTGCAGTGAATTATTCCTGTGTTGCCCATTCCTTCAGCTTTGAGCGTCTTCTCCAAAAACGTCACTAGCCTGAAGTAGCGTCTGCATTCGTTATCACCTTCCCCCTTCTTTTCTTTCCTGTTTTGGGAGAGTGTATGTGGTGGTTCTGTGTGTGGGGGTGGTGTTTGCTTGTGTGCTGTACCTTCCCTCGTGGTTCAGGATGAGCAAGAGTGGAAATTTCTTTGATGTGGCTAATGCAGAACCGAAGCTATTTCTGTCCAGATTCCTCCAGCCCTCTGTGCTTCCTGCAGTCTTGCCTGAACAGTGGACCCATGGAAAGCTGTGCTTCCATATTTCTTAGCCACCTACTATTCAGGGTCGGGCACAGCTCTGTCTTGCTTGCTAGACTGCTTCTGCACCTTATCGTGCAGGGGGAAAACAGAGCCGTCAGGCTTTCTGCTTTCATGAATGCTCACTTGCCCACGATGGGTAGACTGGTGGGCGTGCACAGTGGGCTTAACACGGGCTCAAACTTATGCTTCCAGTGTCCCTGCGCTGGATCAAGCTGCCTCCAGTGTGGACAAACAGCCGAGACCAAGTGAGAGAGGTGCCCTACATGAGGTATGGGCACTCAGCAGTGCTCATCGACGACATCGTCTACATATGGGGAGGCCGCAACGACACGGAGGGAGCCTGCAACGTGCTCTATGCCTTTGATGTCAGTAAGTTCCACCTCCTTACTCATCCTCATCACAGCTGCTCTCGGTGAGACCTTTTCTCTGCCCCACCGTGCTGCTCCCCACCTTGTTCTCCTGCCTCTGGTCTCTCTGCAAAGTGGTAGTGTAGAGCAAACAGGGTGGATGAGGAACTGGTGCTGCTGGATGATTCAGCGGGTCGGGAAGGGGAGCAGGGTGCCTAGTGCACCTGCACGCCTGACTCTCTGAAAGCTTTCGAGTAGAAATTACTGAACTTCTCTAACAGGCACATGGTTTTCAATTGTTCTGTCAGCTTTGTGCACTCTCTCTGATAGTAGCTATAACTGTAGTGCTCTGTCTGATGTATTCTTTAGCTGTGGCTGAAGGTTGCAGCAAGAAGGGCTCTCGAGGATTGTCCTTGCTTTCCAGGGAGGTGGTTCTTTCTGAAAGCATGAAGCAGAGTGAGGAATAAAGTGCAGAAGAGGTCGAGGACAGGATGGAGAAATAAGGGCAGACTTGAGCCAGATTAGATAAATCTGAAAGATAAACTCTTTGAGATTTCAAGTCATTTTCTTCATTGTGCTGTTGAAACACCTGTGAAGAACAGAAAAGGAAAGGAGGGGGCACATCTGGATTCTGGGGCAAGTCCATTTAAGTACTAACCACGAGCTGGGCTTGCAGCGATGAGCGCTTGGTGCTTGGTCATGAGTTCCCTTCATTGCCAGACGTCTTGAAGCCTGGAGCTGCTCTCTGGGCACAGGGTTTCCCCCCTTCCCCTGGCATATGCAGCTAGGAAGCCTCCAGCAGATTGCCTTCTACGCAGAAGCCTTGCAGTGGGAACTGCTTGCTGTCCCTGCCAATTCCAGCACTTTAGCATTAAGTGCAAATTAACTGAAAAGGCCAGACCTAAGTCCTAGTCCAAACCCTGTGCAGCTGTCTGTACGCAGAGTGCCTGTCCCCTGCCAATCCTGGAAAGTGTGGCTGGCACTCCTCCGACTGTGGTGTAAGCTCCATTGTATCCGTTGCATCAGGCTGGATAAGTCCTGGCCGAGTGCAGCTTTGTCATCTGGAGATGGAGGCAGTGAGCTGACCATGAGGCAAGATCTCTTCCATCTAATTTGACACCTTATGCCTGGGCAAGCTCTTGCTGCTACCGTGTGACTTGGGCTTGGAAGCAGCCCTGTGAGGGAAGGGAACTCAATAGCTGTTGCAGCTTTCTTGCTAGCTGCCTGCCCAGGATTTTGTTGACCTTGCAAACCCCTCTGTGTGGTTCCAGCTGGAGCCTAGGTGGACTGCTGTGGTCGTGGGCCAAGTTCAGAGAAGTTATCCTCACGAAGAATGTTGCTTTGGCTCCAGTTTTACCACTTCCTGAAATAAGTACTGCTGTTGGCAGCTTGCAGCATTTCAGTGGGGTTGGGGGGGGACATCTCCTTCTGCCTCGAGGCTTATCTGTGCCTGTCTGTGGGCTCATGGAACAGGTGCCTGTTTGTGCTTGGCAGGGAGTTGCTGGCATAGCTCCACGTTGCCCTGCGTGGAGAACAGCTCTGGCTGGATTTCAAGTCCTCTTCTATCTCAGTTCCTGGGACATGTGGGCTGAGGGGCTGAATCCAGCTTGTGTAGGTGCGTGGGGAGCGGTTTTAAGGGGACCGTGAAGGGTGGAGGGCAGGGAAAGCTCCCCTTAGAGTGGGAGTGAGAATGTGACGAGAGGAGCAGATAAGACGGGGAGAGCTGCAGAGGTGAAGATGTGCGCTGCAGCTCTGTTGACACAATAAGCTTGTGGCTCAGTGACTTCTGGCTGGGTTTTAGAGCACTAGCTTTCCTCAGTTAGTTAGCATCTCCAAGCTGTGAGGTCACTTGGGCCATTTAGCATGATTCCTTCACTGTAATAGAAACTGTAAATGTGAAGTTGATAAACTGTAGAATCGTAGAATATCGTGAGTTGTAAGAGGCCCATAAGGGACACTGAATCCAACTCCTGGCTCCATGCAGCACCACCTAAAAATCAGACCATGTGACTGAAAATGTTGTCACCACGCTCCCTGAGGTCCAGCATCGGGGCCGTGCCCACTGCCCTGGGCAGCCTGTGCCATGCCCACCGCCCTGTGGGGCAGAGCCTTTCCCTTACCCCCCCTGCCCCTCCCCTGTCACAGCTCCATGCCGTTCCCTCGGGCCCTGTCACAATCACAGAGAGCAGAGCTTTGCGCTGCCCTCCACTCCCTGTGAGGAGCTGCAGCTGCCACGAGGCCTCCCCTCAGCTCCTCTGCTCTGCGCTGAGCAAACCCAGGGCCCTCAGTGCTCCTCACACATCTTTGTATCCCTCCTTTGGACACACTGATAGTTTCATGTCCTTCTTACACTGCGGTTCCCAAAGCTGTGTGCAGTGCTGGAGGTGAGGCTGCCCAGCACAGAGCAGAGCAAGACATCCCCTTCCCTCAACGTGCAAGTAGTGCCATGCTTGGTGCCCCCCCAGGGTCCGGCTGGCCCTCCTGGCTGCCTGGCACACTGCTGGCTCACGTTCAGCTTGCTGCAGACCAAGACCCCCAGATCCCTTTCAGCGGGGCTGCTCCTCCAGTCTGTATGTACAGAGTCAATAGCTCCTCCTAATGTAGCACCATCAGCAAACTTTCTCAAAACACGTTCTTGTCGTACGTTCATGTCATTTATGAAGATGTTAAAGAGAACCTGCCCTAAAATGAAGCCCTGAGGAGCCGTGCTAGTGACTGGACACAGCCTGGTGCCTGGTGCAACCTCGTTTACTGTAACCCTTTGGACCTGACCTGCCAGCCAATTGCTCACCCATTGCATTATGTTTTTGTCTAGCTGTATGCTGGACATTTTGTCCAGAAGGATACTGCGAGAAACAGCACTGAAAGCTTTGCTGAAATCCAAAAAGATTACATCAAAAGGTTTCCCTTGGTCAGCTAGGTGGGTAACCTTGTCACAATATGGGATTAAGTTTGTTAAACAGAGCCTTCCCCTCAGGAGCACGTGTTGGCTGCAAACCAATGACCACGTTGTCCTTCAGGTGTTTTTCAGTAACTCCCAGCACAATCTGCTCCGTAATCTTACCAGCACTGAAGTGACGCTGACAGGCCTGTAATTACCAAGGTCTTATTTCTTGCCTTTCTTGAGAACTAGAACAGTGTTTGCCAGCTTCCAGTCTCTTGCATCTCTCAAATCTCTTGCAAAGCCTACTTGTGAGTCAATACAAATACCGTTGCTCAAGCAGCGCTGCACTAATCGCATGTAGAACTTGAGCTGTTTGTCAGGCTGGGCAGCGGCTGTGCCCCGGAGCTGAGGACCTCTGTCACTGTCCCCTCCGTGGAGGCTCAGGCAGGCAGCCCTGCTTGGAGGAGCTCGCAGCCTCTGAAGGAGCTATGCGTGAAATAAGGATTTCTGCCTGAGAAATGAGGAATGGCTGTGAAGAGCTATCCCATCCCGACATCTACTGTACTTTCTTTGCATTGCCTCCTGTTTTGTTTCAGACACGCACAAGTGGTTCACGCCAAAGGTGTCTGGAATGGTCCCAGGAGCAAGAGACGGGCACTCAGCTTGCGTCCTGGCAAAGAGCATGTTTATCTTCGGAGGCTACGAGCAGCTGGTGAGTAATCTCTCAAACGCTTATTTGGCAATCCCCAGGGAAAGAGGGTATTCCTACCCAGGACATGAGCAGAGGCAGGGGACATGAGCATGTTTATATTCACAGTTGCCTTCATTTTATAACTCATCAAAGTTATGGCGTTCATTATCCAGGTCAGGCTCATAATTTTTCGGAGGAGGTGATTGGTAGGTAAGATTTTTTGTTTGCTTTCCCAAAACATACAGAGTTAAAATATAAGTCTTACATTTTATGATGCATTTCTCCAACAAATTTAGATAAATATATAACAATTATGATAAATACATTTCAATTTAGTGAAGCAGTGCCCTAGAAATGCACTACTTCCAATGCCTGTAGTGCTGTTGTGAAGTTTTGTCCCAGTGTGGTGCTGTACTCTGTACCTCTTCTCGTGCCTTGCTGAGCCTCGCCAGCAAGGACTTGTCCTTCCGTGTAAGAAGGACAAAGACCATCCTGCACTAGCTGCCAGTGTGCTTAACACCCCTTTAAGCAAATCCTTATGCTCTGAACTTAGGAGACTAAATATCACTTCAGACTATCACCAGGCTCCAGGAAGGTTGTGCCAAGTCACAACTCTTTATTTGGATGAAAGCTGGGGCTGTTAGGGCAGGGCCTTATTATTCCCCTGGCTTTTCTGAGCACACTAGAATGTTAAATCCACGATCTTGATTGCAGCTCTACAAACGTGCCTTGTTTTTAACCAAGGCCGAACAAGCCTGCCCTATTGATTTTGCTGCTATCTCCCTTGTCTGGAGGAGCAGGAGCCTGTTCTGTTTGTGTGACTGCAAGCTCTACTCGGCTGCAAGCTGCAGATTAGTTCTGTGGGATCCTCACCTGTATTACTCTTGGGTGTTGGGTTTCCTCAGAGTAATCCTAGCTCCTACGTCTCATCGCGTGGCCTTAGCAGAGCCAGTTTCTCCTTCCTGTTAGGGCCACTTTCTTCTGTTGCGGCATGGAGCGGAAGCAACATTCTGCTGTGTGCAGGTCTTGGTGGTAGGAACCAAACACTGAGTAAATGGGAAGGTTACAGGAGAGAAGGAACAGCTCTAAGGAGAGGTGAGCTTTACCGCCTTCTTGTTAAGTGGCACGTGCTGCTTGCCTGGATCTTTTGGAGCAAGCACCGCATCTGCTAGGAAGTGTTGAGTCCAAAGGGGTGATGTGAGTCTCTAGGATAGCTGCCTTTCTTGGAGGGCTGGTGTCACCAGGCTTCTCAGTGCTTTGGTGACCAGGCTGCGCTGCTGTCTTCCAGGCCGACTGCTTTTCGAACGACATCCATAAATTGGACACCACAAACATGATGTGGACCTTAATCTCTGCCAAGGTCAGTGTCTGGTTTTTATTCTGGTGTGTGGAGAAAGTCTCTCATTTGTGCTATTCTCTGGGTAGATGCCCATACTTGTTTCCCAGCTCCTGTTTGGTGTGGCTGGGATCTGCATGAGAAGTTCTCCAGGAGGAGGCAGTTTCCCTATCGAGAGGCGTCACTTCCCTGGGTAACCTGCATTGTTACTCTTGCTGTTTTAACCTGTCCCTGCAGGGTACACCAGCTCGCTGGAGAGACTTCCATTCAGCTACCATCATTGGAACAAAGATGTATGTATTTGGGGGCAGAGCTGATCGTTTTGGGCCATTTCACTCCAACAACGAGATCTACTGTAACCGCATTAAAGTGTTTGATACAGAGACAAACTCCTGGCTGGACTCCCCTCCCACTCCAGTGCTCCCTGAAGGCCGGCGGAGCCATTCAGCATGTGAGTGTGGCTCTGCGGTCCATAGCAAAGCCTTGCATGCAGCCCTGGCGTGTGAAAGGGATGTAAGCTAAAGTGGGCAACAAGCACTGCTTTGCTTTGTGGTTGGTGTTGGGACAGGGACCTGCTGGGCTCTGCCCTGGGTGGCACTGATGTCTGTGCTTACTCCCCACAGTCAGCTACAATGGGGAGCTCTACGTATTTGGTGGCTACAACGCCCGCCTGAACAGACACTTCCACGATCTCTGGAAATTCAATCCAGGTATTTATGCTTCTAACTTGTTGCAGGGATGGTGCTGGAGGCCCTCAGGTGTGTGAGTGCTCAGATGAACATACGCTCCGAGGGCCTGCCTGGGGAAAATGGCTCCTGTGACAGCACTGACAGAAACTTGCTGTGCTCGGCACCCCTGTTCCTCCTCAAACTGTCTCCAACTCTTGCTTAGAAAAAGGGAAAAGGAAATATTGCTGGAAGGTGCTTATTTGGAAGGTGCTTAGAAAAACTTTCTTTTGTTCTTTGACGCACAGAACTGATGGCAGGAAAGAAGGTTTGGGCTTAGGGGAGCCCAGCCACTAACTGGAGAAACCACTCAGCGTAGCCTGCAGTGTAACCACAGCATGTTCTCTTGGTACTCTGCCAGCTTGGTGGTTCTTGATCTGGTACTCCAGATATCAGTCAACTGTAAGATGTTTTGGAGTCCTCTGTACTCGAACGCTTTTGGCAGTCTATGAGACTGATTGGTTTGCTAATCACTTTGCATAGCGAAGTCCTACAAAAATGGCACGTGGTTAAGGAGGAGCAGCCAGCTTGCTGTTCCCCAGCTGACCTCCGAACTAGTGCGAGAGCTCCTGAGGGTTTTGGTGCTATACATTTGTAATTAATCACCCCCAGCATCCTTGCCATAGAGAGAAGCAGGGGTAAAGGCTGCTGTCTTCTCTGCCCGCAGCCAGCCTGCCCCAGCTCAGAGAGGATGCTCTGCGTTCTCCGTGGTTGCCAACAGATGGAGCTGGTTCCTGGATCTCCCTCTAGATCAGGACCATGCTGGGAAGGGAAGCTGACTGCTCCTGGACTTCTGCCTGCACAGCTCCCTGTGGTGTTGGACTTGCTGCTTTTGGCAGCTCCTGGGCTTGAGCTTTGTAGGCAAAAGGCCTGGTTTTGTCACAGTGCCTGCAGGGAGAGCCTGCAGCTCCCGTCCAGAGCTCTGAGGGCCGTGCCTGGCATTGCAGCAACCTTCATCAACAACCCGATGGGAATGCTTTGTTCTGCCTCCAGCAAAGAGGAGGTGGACAGGGAGGGTGCCTGTTGGCTGGTTGGTGTCTGAGGGGCCTCTGTTTTATTTTGGTTTCTTCTGTGGTTTGTTTAATTCCATAACCTGCTTACACCTAGGTCTTGGTCAGGGCTCTATGACAAGCTGGTGCATTCTCTCACCCCTACTCCTTTCTTTAGTTTCCCTTTCATGGAGGAAGATTGAGCCCAAGGGGAAAGGCCCATGTCCTCGACGCCGGCAGTGCTGCTGCAGAGTAGGGGACAAAATCATCCTCTTTGGAGGCACCAGGTGAGTTATAAGGGCTCCATGGTGTGGCTTTGGGGAGAGGTTTGCCATTCCCTTCAGCACAATTTCCTTCCATGCTGTAGTCAGCTTCACTTTATAGCCACATGGCAACTGTCCATCTAACTTGAAGCGTGACAAATTACACAGATCACAGCTCCTCTGGAAAAATTAAAGGGGAGACTGAAGGTGTCATGTTAGCTTGTAAAGCACCTGATGACAAGTCTTATTCTACAAGCAAGACAAGTAGCTTGGTCTGCTGTGCTGAAGCAGACTTGAAACTGACTTATTCTCCATTACACGCTGCCCTGCTTCTCCCACTGGAATTTTTCTTTCATTGGCAGGAACGGTGTCTGCCGGGCTGCAGAGAGATGTCAGCTCAGCTGGGAGCTGTTTGAGGAGCCATTCACTCAAAGCAGCATTCCCTTGTGCGCCAGTGCTCCTTAGCAAAGTTTCCATTCACAAAAGGGACCCGGTATTAAGGATTTAGCTGTCAGACGCTGGAATTGGTACTGTCAGGATGCAGGGCAGCTGGATGTGGCCAAGAGCCTCAGCAGCTGCTAAAAGAAAGGAAGTGGCCCATCACCAGGACATGCTCTGTGCTGTCTGAAATGACAGATTGCAGCTCTGGAGCACAGGCCTGTTTGCCAGCATTTACCTTGCACACACATCCGAAATGCTTTCAGCTCTCCAAATGGTTTGGAAAGCTTTGAGGTTTCTCTGGGACGCCGGCAGTGGCTTTTGGGGGATGACTGAGAAGACAGGCTGGGGGCAGAGGGCAGGGCAGCTGATAGACTGATGTACCAACATTTGCAGAAGAGCTTGGCAGTGGGAGAAGGTATAGTGGTAGGATGCCTGTGTGGATGTGAGGGAGCGTGCAGTGCACGGCGAGGCACTGGGAGGTGCTGAGTTTATCCTCAGCAGGTACTGGGTGCTGCTCTGCGTAGTAGAAGGCTTGTTGGCAGCTCTGGATGCTTTCAGATGCTGCAGTCTTTGGTAGCTAGTGCAGCAGCTGAACTTGAGTGTTAAAACTCAGCAGTCCTAACAAGCGCTAGCAAACCACAGTAAACTTGACACCAGCTTTTCAGAGGCCAGTCCACCTCTGCCAGACAGCGTGGCAGCAGCTTGTCTTTTCCACTGACCAGCTTCAGCGTTCGCCTTGTTCTTCCTGCAAGGTTCGTCCACGCCAGACTGGGGTAGGAAAAGCTGCTGGTGGCCAGGAATGTAGCCTGCCTGGATAGAGGGACAGCCCTGCAGGCGAGGGTGGGGGCTGTGCAGGCTTCCTGTAATGGTTATCAGGTGTGTTCTGGAGCCGGCTGGCAAGATAAGAAGTTTTCCAGGAAGTCGTTGTAAATGGAGAACTCCCTGCGGTCTGCCTGCTGACCTGTGCTCCCCTGCTGGGGAAGGGGAGGGGAGCATACGGATGTGGGGGATTCAGCGGGCGCCTTGCAGGATCAGCCAGGCAGCAGGGCCGGGCATGGCCGAGCAGACCCCTTTGTGTCCTGCCCTTCCTGACAAGGATTCACTGCACTGTAGGCTGTTCAGGAGTTCTTCTACAGGTGCCTACTGCTGCAGTATCCAAGTCTTTCTTTTTCTTTTGCAGTCCTGCCCAGAACTCGGTGCTTTTTTCCCATCTGTGGTCTTTTTGAGGCCAGCAGTAATACTGTTTGTGTCCCCTTTCAGTGACAGGGAAATCGTGTGGTACTAAGCTCAGCGCTCCTGCTAGCTGTGTCCCAGGCTTGGTTTCCTCCCAAACCCACCAGCACTTCACACACAGAGACCATCCACAAAGCGAGAACAAAGAGAGGATGGAATCCCTTAAGTCAGAGTTTAGCTGAGCCTGACCTGGCTTAGAAAAGCCTGGCTTGGTGAGGGAGAGCAAACTGTTTTGCTGGGCTCTTGCTGGTGCCTGACACACCCTGGGTTCTGGGAGCTGGTCTTGAACTCCAGGCTTTCTCCAGCTGCTTGCAGTTGGGTGATAAAGCCACAGGCATATTGTAATGTCTGATGGCTTCCCTTTGGAAGATAAGGGATGCCCTAGGTCTTCCTGTGACGTGGATGTGAGATTAGATTGTGGCATGCTTGTATCCAGGCAGATGGGACCCATCAGCAGCAGGTCTTCTCTGCCAGCAGCAGGCTGTGCCTCGTATTTGTGTGGGGGTGCTGAGGAGCAGGGACACAGGTGCTGCCTTACCTCCTGTCTGATGTAAAGCTTGGTGGGTTGTAGGTGGACAGCAAACGACACTGCAGTGAGAATCACTACGTGAGGTCCCAGCTAAGCAATAAGGATGTACTGAACTGCCTTGTGGCAAGCCAAAGAATGACTTAGAACACCTTTCCTTTCATTCATGCTCTCCGAACAGGCATCAGTGCTTGGGCAAAGCACTAATGTTCCAGCACAGGCTGGTCTGTCTGTGCTGGGGGACTCAGTGACCCATCTTTCAAGTGGCTTTGGCTGCTCCATCAAGACCACAAGGGCAGAGAACCTCAGCTGAGGCTGCCTGTTGTTTCCTGGCCATGCCTGAAATCACAGCTCCCCATTGGTACCAGGACTGACATCGGATGGGAGCATCAGCACGGTGGGATGGCTCAGCTCCTGAAACTGCTGCCCCCATTTCGACACAGCCAAGCAGCTGTGGATGGAGCCAGCAGTAATTCCTGCAGTCAGGCCGAGAGATGTCTGCGCCTGCACTGCTGTGCAGATGTCTCCTAGCTGCCATCTCTATGTTTCTCATGCAGCATCTCAATGGCCATGCTGAAATGATTGCAGCAGATCTTTCCTGTGTGAGAACTGGAGCCGTGAACTCTGTGGCTGCGCAGAATCTGATTCAAACCTTGTCCTATTGTGCTTGGCACGCAGCTTCAGCTTGAACAGGAGGGAACCCAAAGGTAGTCCAGCTGCAGGCTGAGGCAGTGGAACACATGCTAACAAAATAGGATGTCTGCCTGGCTGCAGGTTGCTAACCTGTGGAGAACTTGTGCTAATGCAACAAGTACATATGGCTTGTGCAGAAAACAAGGAAAAGAGTTGCTGCTGAGCCAAGAGGAGAACTCAGTGGCTGCTTCAGTTGTTCATTCTGAGCTGCTGCCTTCACTCTTCTGTAGAAAACTTCTGCAAAGCACCTTCTGTACTGCACTCAGAAAAAGCTGCTTGGCTTACCACACTCCAGCAGTGCTGGGGTGGTTTGGTACAGTGCATACTGGCTCTGTCCCTAGCAGCATCAGTGCTCTTGAGAGCTTACAGGCAGGAGAATCCAGCTCACATATTTCCGTGGCATGACACACAAGCAGCACGCTGTGTGTTGCAGTCTGCAGGTGTTCCATGCAGCCTTGGGAAGCTAGAACTGAGGCAGACAGCAAAAGCAAAGCAGTGATGCCTGCAGCTCTGTCTCCTTCCCTTTCATTGCTTTTCTGAGTTACAGAAAAGCTGCATGGTTTCTTGCTACTTGCTAGGACCGTCAGCATCTCTGGAGATAGGTCATGGCTCCCGTGCCCTGTAGTCCTGCCGTACAACTAGAGAGAGCCTCACAGAAAGTCCTCTTGGGTGTCTGGCTTGATCTTGCTTACCTCACTGGGGCTGCCAGCACCACTCTTTGCACTGTGCGCTGCGCCACTGAGTGGTGTCTGAATTGTCCTAGGTCAGCTGGCTGACCTCGTACTTCCCATTGGGTGCCTTTGCTTGGCTGTGCATTGAAGCTGGCCCAAGGCTTGTAAAGAGGCACGGTGTGGGCTGTATCTTGCTACCCTGTATTGCATTTGGGCTGGCCTCTGCCTGCCCAGACACCTCAATCTGTTTGTTTCCTAACACATCCCAGGGCAGACTTAGCTTCACAGCAATGCTGTATCACGTGGTTAGCTTCAAACAGTGCACTGGGCTGTCCAGGGCATGCCGGCCTGTCTGCTGTGGGGCAGCCCATGGGTCCTTTTTATTGCACAGAGCAGGACAGATGTATGTGCCAGCACACTTGCATTCAGGAGCAGCCGTAGCATCCCGTCTCCAGCCTGCCCAGAGTTGTCCTCTTAGAACCCCTTGGAGGGTTCCAGGCAGGCTGAGTTCAGTCCTGGATTTGCTCAGCCCTCAGGGAGCCTAAAGAACTGCAACTGCTACACTAGTGTTTTGGCACTGATTGACGAGCTTTGTTTGGCTTCTGCAGCCCATCTCCGGAGGAGGGCATGGGCGATGAATTCGACCTGATGGATCACTCAGATCTCTACATCCTCGACTTCAGTACGTGAGTGCTCCCTGCACGGTGTGTGCCTTTTGCCACCAGGTGCCTCGCTGAGAAGCACCGTTTCCTGTGGCGTTGATTGCCTGATGCCCTGATCCCCCATAGTGCCCAGACGAGGACAGCTGTGGCTAACCGCCCTCTATCCACAGGCCCTAGCCTAAAGACGTTGTGTAAGCTAGCAGTGATCCAGTACAGCCTGGACCAGTCCTGCCTTCCCCACGACATCAGGTACTGTGTGCCTCGCGTGGAGCTCACTGTGCGCGCTCCCTGGGGCACTCCAGCCCCGGTTGCTGCGTCCACGCTTCTTCTCATTGTGCCCTGTTGCTGTGTTACAGATGGGAGCTCTCAGCCATGACGACGAACAGCACCATCAGCCGCCCCATCGTCTCCTCGCAGGGCTGATGCTGGCTTATCCCTCTGTCACCCTCTTCTCACCCCTTCACACACTGACCTCTTGCTCCACTGCCTGCATGAATTTTAGCCCTTTCAAGCAAGGAACCTACGTGAGCTCCGTTTGTCTCGCCCCAGCCAGGCCTCCTTGGGCCCTTGTCACTTTCAGGGCAGCACAGGTGTGCAGGCAGAGCAGGCCCCTAGGGAAGAAATCTGCGTGCCCCAGCAGCACAGCTGTGAACGCCCATCCTCGCCTGAAGAGCTGCAGCCGTGCTGGCCTAGTCCCCCGCCAGCAAGGGCCTGAACTGAACTTCTGCCACCGGCCCCAGGCTTGGAACTATTCCCGCGCTGCCTCGCGATCATGATGATGTTCATGCCTGCACCCATTGGTGCTGAGCTGCCCCCGGCACCGGCCTGCAGGCCCCGTGTGGAGCTGAGCCCCTGCACCTGACACTGGGGCTCTTCTGCCTGGCTCAGGTTGTAACACAGTGACCAGTGGGCGTTTTATAAACACTGAGGTGGAAGTGGCTTTCTACTGCTCTGTGTGTCCGAGCCGAGGCGGCTATGCTGGGAGGGAGCTGTGGGAGGGGAGGGCAGTGGCTGAACCAGCTGCAAGATCCATGTGCCTGATGGGAGCTGGGGCCAGCAGGAGGAGTGGGCCTGAACCACAATGTAGCTGCCTCCCAGGCGAGGGACAGTGAGGGTGAGCAGGAGGCAGCTGGTGAGCATCACCTGGACCTTGCTGCTTCCAGGGTGGGTGGGTCCAGGGATGAAACTGTGCTAACAATGCAGGGAAAGGCAGGGGAGCACTCGGGGCTTTTACTGGGATGCAGTAGTCACAGGGACAGCTGACAGATAGCGATGGCTGTGTGCCATGAAACGCTGGAGCCTTTTGCTTCAGCATCCCCTTCCTCAGCACTGAAGCACCAAGCTTACTCTTCCTGTGGGGTGCTGGGCACCAGGAAACATGCGCAGACCGCCCTGACTTGCTGCATCAGGCAGCACAATGCTGAGCACAGAGGTACCCCAAGATGCTCCTGGCTCTGTGAATGGCTCTCACGGGGACTTCTCCAAGAAGAACCACAAGCTCAGGGTCATTGAGCGGAGGCATCAGGCCCTGGAGAGGCTCAGTGCCCCATGCCAGCTCCCTCTTGGAGAGGAAACATTTGGTGGGGAGAAGGGCCTCGCTGGGGAGGGGAGAGAGTGGTTGGCATCCTCTCCAAGGGCTCGGGGGCACTGTGGCCCTGCACACACTGCAAGCTTCCACCCCACAGTGGGAGCTAGTGCTGGGCTGCCAACTGTGGGCCGGGAGCCGGATGGACACATGCTCTCCAGTGGGATCCCTGCTCCCTTCATCATCACCCCCTCCTGAGCCACCAAGTTTGCTTTAAAGACCCCAGCTTCCTTTTATTGCTTCCCCTCTCAGATTGCAGCCGGCTGTGAGGGCTATTTTTAGCAGCCTGACTTCTAAAAATAGCCTCAAGATGTTTGGAGTTGCGTCAGGAGGGGTACCTCTCCTCCGCGCACCGGCTTGGCCCCTGTGCCCCAGGAGGCTACAAAAGGAGGCCAGGAGCAGCGGGGTCAGCAGGTTCAGACGCAGCCGGAGGCAAAGGCAGCAAGAAGCGCACTGCCAGCTCCAGGCATCCCGGTGCCGGCACCATGACCATCTTCTGCAGCCACTGCCACAGGCCGCTGCAGGCAGAGACCAGCTGCCTGCCCAGGAGGGCTGAGCAGGCGCCCAGTGCCTCCAAGCCGTTCAGGTGAGCTCCCCTCTGCCCCTTGCCTTGCAAGGGGAGGCTGTGAGCAGCTCCTGGCCAGGGTGACACCCAGCCAGGTGCAAGGGGCTGCTACCAGCCTGGGACACTAAGGCAAAGGATCTTGTACGGGGCAGAGAGATTTTGGGAGGCTTGAATGAAGGCAGATGCAGATTAAATGGGCTGCAGTTCACGATCTGGCACCGGATGTGGTTTCTGCCCTAGCGGGGCTTGGTGGGGAGGTCATGTCACTCAGCTAACTCCTAAACCACGGGGTTCCAAACACCAGCAGGTCTCCTGCTGGGCAGCCACGTGCACCTCTTGTCTGCATCCACCACAGGTTTGCTATTCCTGAGAGAGCTTGCATGGGGCACCGAACCGCTCTGGGGCCCAGTGTTCCCATAGCAGGGGATGGGGAATGCTGTCCCTTTCCCTGGGCAGGGCTCCCCACACAGTTGGCTTTGCAGGTCAACAAAGAGTGCCTCCAAGGCTCGTCGGGACCAGATCAATGCGGAGCTGCAGGCTCTGCGCTCCCTGCTGCCCATCTCCACACAGGAGAAGGAGCGGCTCTCCTACCTCCACACCATGGCCCTGGTGTGCCTCCGGCTTCGGGGAGCTCACCTCTTCCCTCCAGGTACCCGTGGGCACTACTGCTCTTTCCCCATGGGCACAGCTCTGCTCTGCATGGGGCACTGCTCCTGTCCCCTTTCAAAACAGTGCTTCATACTGTGCTCCTCCTTGCAGCCTCAGCTCCTCCCTCAGGACCAGTTCTTGCTGCGGAGCTGCTCTCCTTGCTGCCGGGCTTTCTGCTTGTGCTCTCAGCCGGTGGCAAGCTGGTCTACATCTCTGAGAACGTGTCTCAGATCCTGGGTCTCTCCATGGTAAGGGCTTGCCAGTGTGGATTTGCAGTCACTGTTTCCCTGTGCCTCTTGTGCATGGCATGCTGTCCCTGTGAGAGACCCTCACATGGTGTCAGAGGGTTATGAGGCTGCAATGTGCCAGTACGTGGCCCGCTGCAGCAGGGGGCCTGCCATGACAGCTCCTTCTATCAGGTGGAGCTTCTTGCCCACGGGGACACCATCTTCGACATCCTGGATGGGCGAACATGGGAGGATGTGCACAAGAAGCTCCTCCTCGCCCAGGAGCAGCCAGGCAGGGGTAAGACTGGGGAGAACAGGAGTGCAGTGTGCTCACTGAGGTCTCCAGGCTGGGATCTCGTAGGTGCTGCCCTGCTCTGGCTGTTCATGGCTGCAGTCAGATCCAGCTGGATGCCAGTGAGGGTGCTGAGGGGCCTCTAATCCGCTCTCTCTGCAGAAATCACCTTTGTCAGTGAGATGCGCACATCCAAGGCCTTCCGGCTGCAGCACGGGGGAAATCGGGCCATGGCAGTGCGCGGACGCTTCGTGGCCCCACGCTGGCCAGCCTCCCCCTCCACCACAGTCTTCCTGGCCCTCTGCACACCGGTTGCACAGCTGGATGCAGATCGTGACACCAGTTCTCAAGACAGCCTGTTTCAGAGCACACACGCCCTAGACATGAGGTTTATGGATGTCACGGAGAGGTGAGGGTACCTAACAGCTGTCCAGGACAGCCATGATCATCTCCATTCATGAAGCCTGGGTGTGGGATGCAAGCTGGACTCCACTCCTCTTGTCCTCCCCAGTGCCATCTACCACCTCGGCTACCTCAGGGAGGAACTGATTGGCCAGTCATGGTACAGCCTCCTGCATCCTGAGGACACTGACATAGCAGCCGCTCAGCACAGGGCTGTAGGTGAGTGATAGGCCCACGCTCACCCATGTCTTCCTCTAGCCTTGTCTGGCTACACTTGAAACCTGGCTGCCTAGGACAGCCAAAACAAAGTAAATGGAGTCCTGCTTCCTGTAAAAAGCATGAAGCAGTGGGTTAGTTGTATGCCCCATACACTGAACACATGGGTTTGGAAGCTCGCGGGTTGCTAGCAGACAAACCCCCTCTGCGAGAGGTTGCAGATCTGACTCTGCTGTCTGCAGCTTCTGTCTCGCTGGGGCTGCAGCTGCATCGAGGCCACCAAGGCCTGCCCCAGCAGTGGGGCCAGCTGCGCTCTGCCGCCCACTGACACGGCCGCTTCCTCACAGCGCTGGGTGCCGGGGCCGTGGCAGGGCCCGTAGTGCTGCGAGTGCTCCGCAGGGACCGCACCTGGGCCTGGCTCTGCGTGTCGGCGCGGCGCGGGGGCCGCTGCATCACCTGCACCAGCCGCAGCCTCAGGTGAGGGTTCAGGGAGGGAGAAGGCAGGCGGGACCCGGGGGGCCGAGGCCGACGGCTGCCAGCGGCTCCCGGTCCCCGCGGGCCGCCCCTCACCGCCGCGTCCCGCTCCGCAGGGAGGAGGAGGCGGCCTACTTGCGCGCCCAGCAGCAGGGCCCGCCGCCTTTCGGCCCGGCCCCAGCACCGCCGCTCGCCGCCTCCCCGCCGGAAGAGGGGCTCAGCCTGCTGGCCGCGCAGCTCCGCGCCCTGGCCGACAGCCTCTCGCCGCCCGCCGCCTACGCCGGGGCTTGGCCCGGGGCCCGCTCCTCCAGCCAGGGGCAGCCGGACGCCGCCCTGGCCCTGGCCTGTCTCCTAGGCGACGCGCTGGAAGCTTCCGGGTCGCAGACGACGCATGCGCGCGGCGCGCCGCTCCTCCACCAATAAACGCCCGTTCTGTGTTCCCTTGTGCCTGTCTGCGCGTGCGCCGCTCCCGCGAGTTCGCCGCCGGCTCAGGCCGGGGGGCGCGCGGCCATGGGGCGGGCGGGAGCCGGGAGGCGCGCGGGGAGCGGCGGCGGCAGCGGGACGGACGGGGAGGAGATGGGCTCGGCGCCGGGAGGTGAGGCCCTGGGGCCTATCGCCGGGTCCGGCCGGGGGGGAAGTTCTGCTGCGGGAATGGCGTCGGTGCGGTACGGAGCGGGGCTCCGGCGGAGGGAGGTGGGAGAGGCTCCGGGGCGTGGGGCGGAAGCGGCGCTCGGGAGGGGACGCTGAGCGCGGAGCTCGGGCTGCCCTGGGGCGGGGGAGGCTGCGGCCGTACCCCGGGGCCTTCTGAGCCAGGAGCCGCGGGGTTTAACGAAGCGGAGTGGTTTCCCGATGCCCGGCAGCGCCGTGCTTGTGCCGCGTGTCTCCTGCTCTGAGCGGATCCTCGTGGTGGAATTCAGCGGCGGAAAGCGCGTCCGAGCCGTCATTCCGGAGCGGGCGGCGCCGTGAGAAGCTGTTCGGTTCAGGCGTGCGTTGCTCTCTCCTCCAGATCAGTCTGAGCTGTCCTTGGAAGAACGGCTGCGCATGCAGAGTGCGGCAGGGACAAGAGCGTGCCGGCAGCTGACGGCCGGGAAGAAAACAGCAAAACCTGGCAAAGCCCCGACCAAGCAGCAGCTAAACAAAAAGGGGTAAAGCTGTTCTTTGTGACCCACAGGACGTGCCTGGCAGCTCCTTGCAGTGTTAACGTTGCCTTGGAGCTGGTGTAGATCTCCTCTAATGAGCTGCACAGCGATGCTCTTCACTACAGTTTTATTTGGGAATGGTCTGTCAGTGTCCCTGAGCTCTCAATGCTCTGTCGTGCTCAAATCCCCAGCTGTCACCTGTTAGCTGGTATTTAGAGCAGTACTCGGTTCCCGTGTGCTTTTTGTATTAAGATGCTTTTAGCCCAGAAGCGTGGTAAGCTTCTCCTTTAAGAAGAAGCTGTGATAAGTAGTGTTTTACTTGTCCCTTCCCAGCCCTGCTGTTTTCTGGACCTCTTGAGGCTTCTTGGCATTTTCTGCCCAGCTCCTGGAGCTGCAGTTGCAGAGTCAGCCGATTGTCTGGAATCTCATTCATCCCTTTGCTGTCATCTCCTCTGTGGCTCATCTGTCGATGTTCCTTTTTTCCCCTCTACAATGCTTGCAGTCACAGACTCTCCCCCATTCTCAATGTTCTTTACGCTTCCAGTTTATATACTGTGCAGGTGCTATTAACGTGGTGTCTGTAAAATGAATTCAGTGCAACAAAACCGATCAGATTTCTAGCAGTCCTCCACGGGCCTCCTCCATTAGCAGCTGTCAAACCATTACCCTTTATTTGCAGTAGTTAGCGGTTTTTAGTCCTCAGAGTCATATCCAAATGATTTGAACAGGTTTCCTCTGTTACCCTGGCATTCCCTAACCTATTTCTGAATGCATCTTTCCTCTGCTTTAAACGGTTGACCAGAATAATGTATCTACTTTACCTTCTACCCAGTAGTCTGGGGGATTTTGTGTAGTGCGCTGTCTTCACACAGCATCTCTATTTCTGCTACACTATTTGCATAATTCTGCTTTTATTACTTGATTTCCCTAATCCTTTAAGCGCTGCACCACTGTAAATCCCAGATGCTGTTTCTCTCATGGTTTTTATTATGGAATTGAACTTAAAAAAGCACTTGAGGAAAATCCCTGGGAGCTCCGCTGTTTTCAATAGTGTTTTGTAAAGCTGACTTGAGCATTGCACAGGGGTATAGCCTCATGAGAAGACGTGAAAATAAGCTGAACGCTGCTTTAAGTGGGATTTGGAAAACTTACTTATTGCTGCAAGGTTGGTTGTGCTCCTCGCCCCAGCGCTGCTGTATTGCTGAATGTAGCTGTAATGCCAGGGCTCTGTGGTTTGCACATCTTTACTTGTTTCTGATAACTTACCTGATGTAATGATAAATCATAGGCTGCAGCATCCAGCATGGGAAGAGTAATGCTCTGTCCTGTCACCTTATACCATCTTGCTTTCAAACCTGAAGTATCACACTCTCAAAGCTTGTGTTGCAAGGGCTCCTTCCCTTAATTCATTTCCACCATGGATCCTGATTCAGCATGAACTCTCCTTTGGAATTAGTACCATAGGCTGTATGGCCCTTATTCCTGGGGTCTGACTTCTCCTTTACCTGAGTCATGGTATGCTTTCTCACTGATCTTGATCACAGTAGAACTGATCTGCTTTTGTGACTACCCAGGTCAGTGAGAAATTCCCACCTTTGGTCTCACCTCTCAACATAAGTATCACTTATGAGTGCGTGAGCTGAGCTAGGAATAGAAGAGACTTGTTACATGATGTATGAAAACATGGGGGGAGAGAGAGAGAGAGAGAGAGAGAGAGGAATAATTGAGTGTTTCTGATTCATCCTGAACAGCGGTAGGTTTTCACTTGATACAGTGAGGTTTTGATGCTTTGGAGCTAAATTAAAGCACGCAGATGTTTTCTGTAGGATTACTCTAGCCACACATTTACTGTTGAGTTGGTTGTAGTGGCCACATCTTGTAGTTGCTTGTAGTGGCTCTTAATACCTACAGTCTCCACAAAGTCTGGTGTTCTGGCACTGTGTGTTAATATTCTCCAGAGGGTCTGTCTGACCTTCTAATATGTTAGTCTGGGTCTCTTTATGCCCTCTGCTTCTTTCAAGTACGTTTTTCCTTCTTCCAGGCCAGTGGAGATGTCCGCCAAGAAACCCGTGCCTTTTCTGCGACAAGTTGTCTCCGTTACAAAGAAGGTGGGTGCTCCTCCCCGCTTCGGGCACTGACTTTATTTAGTGATGCTGAGGGGCACAGACATGATGATGGTGCTGTGGAAGGTGGTGAAGGCTGTTTGTGGAGGATAGGTCTTGGACAGCAGCCTGCTGAACATGCGTGGTGGTAGCACATCTCTGGGGAGAGCAGGAGATGGGGTGCTGGAGGGAGCTGCTTTGACCTTAACTTGAACCTTTGAGAATAAGCAGGATATTAACAGAGTAATCCTGGCTCTGACTCTTACCTCTGCCTTCAGGTCCACAGAGACCCTCGATTTGATGACTTGTCTGGAGAGTATAACCCTGAAATATTTATGAAGACATACAGCTTCCTGGACACCATTAAGAAGCAAGAGAAGGAGGTAATGCTTTGTGCCTGTCCTTGGCCAGAAGAAACGTGCTTGGCAGGGGCGGCCCCCGCAAAAGCCTTTTGCAGTAGAGCTGGCAGGCAGGCAGTGACGCAGCTTTCTGCTCTTTTCTCCAGATGGTTCAGAAGCAGCTGAAAAAATGCCGGAATGTGGAGCAGAAGGAGAAACTGCAGCAGCTCCTGAACCGCATGGTGAGTTTGGTGCCGCATCTCCTCTATTAGGCAATGCACTAATAGAGAGGATGTGTGACCTGAGGTCTGCCTAGATGCTTACTGACATGAGCCACCTGTTCTGTACAGACACAGCAAGAACAGGCACAGAAAAAACAGCAAAAAAGGAGGGAAAGGGAGCTGACTTTGAAGAGACAGCAACGGGAGCTGGCCAAGCAGGGAAAGAAACCCTTCTTCCTAAAGAAGTGTAAGTACACAGTGTGAACATGTTGCAGGAAGACCTGGAGGAGGGTACTGATGACAGCACTGCAAGCTCTGGAAATGAGCTGTCCATAATAGCTTGGAGCTGTGGAGGGATTGTTGTGATGCTGGCACTCAAGTGATGAGCCAGGCCTGGAGCCCAGCAGGAAGAGGCAAGAAGGTGTGTAGAGATAATTCAGGCTTGGCTCTAAAACCTTGTTCCTCTCTCCTTCACAGCTGAGAAGCGGAAATTGGAGCTAGCAGAGAAGTATACGGAGCTTAAGAGGAGTGGAAAGCTGGAGAGCTTCCTGAACAAGAAAAGGAAGAGGAATGCTGTCAAAGATAAGCGCCGTTTGCCCTCACAGAAGAACTTGTGACTGCTGCACAGGCATGCTGTTACCTGGAGAGGTGGTGCTGGCACCGAGATTCACTCTGGCCAGGCCTGGAAGATGGCAGCCTCTCTTCTCACTTTCTGCCTTTCACTGTACAGTGATGCTGTTAGGCAGCAAAGTCTGAACAGGAAAAAAAATGTGCTTTCAGTAGCTGAAGGGACCCCTGTACTCGTGCTTTACATCATGCCTGGGTTGTGACAAGTCTGTTATGCAGATGCATGTGGTGCTGATCAGTTTCTCTCCTTGCACCTGCTCTTCCTGTAGCTAGGAGAGCCTAGGCTGTGCCCTGCACTGCTGGCTCTTCTCCAGGTCTTACTGGGTCCCAGTGAAGTGGAAAGGGGCATCAGGTTGCTCAGAGCTTGGTTTGTATAGGTCTGCACATGTACAGGGGCAGAGGGCACTACTGCTCTGGACCCCTGTTCCACTGCTTCAAGTTCTCAAGGTGAATTCCTTTTTCCTCCAGGAATCCTGCCTGGTTTTAATCTGTGATCACTGTCTTGTTCTTAGTGAAGTGCCTGGCTTTGTCTTGTTAAAAACCTTGTAGTTGCTCTGGAAATGAGCAGGAAGGGGTGCTCCTAGGTCTCTTTGAAGCCTTCATCTCCTGAGACTGAAAAAACCCACACCTCCCAGCACAGTTCTCCAGCCCCTGGCAGCTTTTGCACCCTCCAATGGAGTGACCCCAGAGAACCAATGAGGGTTCTGAGGGCCCAGCTGGGTGGAGTGTCCAAATGTAATCTGCCCAGTGCTGAGAAAATGAGAGAGATTAGCATCCCTCTCTGCGGGTGCACCCTGGTGAAGTAGCCCATGGTGTGGCAGGCCTCTCTCACAGCTGACCTACACTCAAGCACTGCTGCCCAGGATCTCTCCAGCAGGGCTGCCCCCATCTCAGCCTGTTCTCTAAAGGGCTGCTGGTGCTTCTAGGTGACACTGGTTCTGCATAAAATAAATGCCTGCTTTCCTTTATTCCCAGTGTCAGTGCTGTTATAAGCAAAGCTGTTTGCTGTAGTTTGAACTTGCAGGATGTGTCTCTCTCTGGCATTACAGTTGACTACCACCTCTGTTATTTCTCCTCACTCCTAATGGACTCTGACTCCAGTGGCTGCGCCATTGCAGAAGTGAGGTGGATGTGATGCAGGTGCTATGAGCTGGACACTGGTCAGCAAGGCAGATCACCCCTGGCAAGCCTGCACACAGCTCCGCTGCTGCAGGTGGCAGCTGGTGCATGAGGCCTGGGGAAAGGCCTTGCGACGAAGAGAAAATGGAAGATGAGCAACTCCGTCATGCCTGGCTGAGGGCGTTACTGAAGCATCTGCCTCTGCTGCAGTTCCTGTGGGTGATGAGAGCTCTGCACTGGCAACAGATTTTAGTGTGACTGGGCAAAGGCAGCAGAAGCAGGATGTGTCAGCTTGGTTAGGGATGCCATGGAAATCCTCAGCTGCCTTTAACCTGCACATGGCTCGTTGCTTTGTGCTGAACCTGGCCTCTTCGACCTCTCATGACTTGGGAAGCAGAGCCTGCTGCATCCTTACGCCTTCAGAGGAGAGTTTCCTTTGCACTGTCACACTGCTTCCAAAGCTCAAGGCTATCATGGCCCCTTGTGGCATTAGCTTGCTGTTTTGCACTGTTTTGAATCCAAAACTGAACAAATCTCCTCTTGTAAAGGTGGAAGGGGACAATTTGGCAAGAAGACTTGGTCCTGGGCTCACATGGGAGCCACTGGTGCCAAGGCCTTGCTGAGGGGCTGTGTGGAAGTGGCATTCCCAGGTCACTGTGTCCCCATCCTCAGTTGCTGGTAGATCCTGCCTAGCAAGGAGCAATCCTAGTGTAGTGGCAAAATGGAAGACTTCTTATCTGGGATACAATCTTCTTGTCCAGCACGTGGAAGGTGAAGAGGAAATGGGCTGACTTGTTTCTTCCTGCCTCCTCCTGGCTTTGTCCCATCCAAGGAGAAAGCCCTAGAGCATAGCCCAAGCACAACCAGCATCAGGGAGGCACTGAGCCTTGGGGCAGGCTGTAGTGTGACAGCACTGGCTGGTGAGGGATGCTTCTGTGTCTACAGCCAGTGAAGCTTCTCTTTCCCGTGGCCTTGGGGGACTGCGTTAGGTTATTTGGCTTGTGTTTCTAATGCTGTCCTGGCAGGCGGGCTGCCAGGTCCAGTGCCCCACAGGCAGGCTGTGGGGAGGGACCTGATGTGGGCCTCCCCACGGAGGGCAGCCATGGGCATGGCTGGCATCAGCTGCTGCAGCTGCAGGGACAGGTAGCAACAGCACTGGGCATCAGTGGTGACATGGGATGCTCTCAGCAGGTGTGGGTGGCCACCCAATGAGATCCCCCACCTCCCCCCAAAGAGGTGCTCTGCAGCTGGACAGGGAACACAGACACAAGGAGAGCTCCGGTCGTTTATTGCAAAGAGGGAGATAAGAAAAAGGTCAGTTACCCTCTTTGAGCCCCCACCACGCCTGTGGCTGTCTGAGAGGGACGAGAGGCGGGGGGAGCCGGATCCTCGCTCCCACCAGCACAGGCACCTGGCTGGGGCAAGACACTAAGGTGGAGCAGGTGGTGTCTCTGCTCAGCCCCTGGCTTGAGCTGGAGGGCTGTGGTCCCGCACTGCTCGGCTGCCCCACCGCCGTGTTGCCCCTGGGGACTGGAGCAGCCTTGCCCAAGGAGGGAGGAGACAGGGTCAGTCCCTGCTGTCCAGAGGCAGGGGGCTCGGTGACCCTCCTGGTGTTTTGTGGGGATGGCCAAGCGTGGCAGTGCCCAGGCTGTGGTTGCCACTGGCACATCACGTGTTGTCCTGTGCCAGCTCCTCAGGGCAGGCAGGCTGGTCCCGAGACTTCTGCAGCCCTGGAGAGGGCTGGGTCTGGCAGCTATGCTGCGGGGCAGGGCCCGGCCCCGGCGGTGCGTGGTGCCGGTGCCGCTGGTACTGCACGAACATGCACACCTTCAGCCCAATGGCCAGCATGTTCTTGCCCATGAAGATGCTGGAGACCCGGGAGTCCCTGAAGAAGAGCATGTTGCTGCCTCGGATGAAGATGGTGGTGATGTTGACAGTAAGCATGCTCAGCATGGGGTACAGCATCATGCGGTGCGGCATAATGCCGATCCCTTGCATGCTGATCTCACACAGGGAGACGCAAGGGAGGACCAGGAGCAAGATGTAGCAGTAGAAGAACATGATGCCCTCAGCCCAGAGCGGCAGCCCCTTCTTCTGGGGCTCCCACAGGTTGGCCTGAATGTCCAGCACGTCCAGCATGTCCACGATGACCCAGAAGAGGCGGTTGCGAAGATCTTCTTTCTTCTTGAATGTCCTGACGTACTCCATGTGTTCCATGGCCACCAGCAGCACATAGAGGGCTGGGATGCAGATGGAGAGCAGCAAGGTCAGCGCTTTGCGAGCCATGAGATCTAGGCTCTTCCGGTCAGCTTTATAGTTCTGGTAGACAAAGTAAACCTTGATTTCCAGAACGAAGACATAGAGAAACCAGAGGATCATGGCATAACCTCGCTTGGCTGTCTTTACCTCTGCCCCAACCCAGATGGCCACGTAGCGGAGCACCAGCAAGAAGCACACGTCGCCCACTGCCACCATGACGCAGATGCCCAGCTTCCTGGAGCCCTGGCTCTGCTCCACCAGGTAGGCATCCATGAGGATGAGGCTGCTCATGATGAGTACCGTTGAGAGGCACACGTGGGGCTTGCTGATGGGTGGTGGGGGAACCATTCTGCACAGAGGAACAGGTAGGACCATTAGGGATGGGGAAGCCCAGCAACTCCCTGCTCTTTTATCCCATCTCCTCACCACAGATGGCCAAAAGAAGGGGTGGCGTGTGGTCGTAGACTCTTCTAGCTTATCTGACAAGCTCTGTCCCTACAGAACATCCTGCCAGGGAAAGGTGCGAGAGCCTCCGGCTCAGAGCCTGAGGCTGAGCAAACAAGCTGCCTTCCCCCAGCACTGCAGGACCCTCTGCTCCTAGGCTGCATACAGGGGAACCGTGGGGCAGGCTGGATGGCCTTTGAATACTTGGGATGCTACTGCCTCTTCCAGAAGCTCACTGCATTGGCTAATCACTGCCATTGCGAAGGGAACGTGCCTTACTTCTGTGGTCATTCCCTGACCGTGGCACTGGTTATGTTCTTTCCTGCAAGACACACAAGTCTGTGTCTATGCTTTTATCCCAAGCAGGTCCACAATGTAGCGAGCCAGGCCCTCTGTCTTTTTCATCTCCTTTATTTTCATGCACAGCAGTAGGAGAAAGATGATTTTCAGCATGGCTGTCCGGGGGGTAGGAGGGAAGAGATCTGCCCAACATCTTCAGTTCCTTTCAGCCTTGTGATCCACAAGAGCTTTGCTTTACTGTTCCCTGGCAGGATACAAGAGAGCAAAGCAAAGCGGCTCTGGGACACAAGGAGCTCTGCACGAGGCCCTGGATTTCAGCTTGATGCTCGGCTTTCCTACGTGGGCTCAGAGCAAAGCCCCACGACCACCCACCTGCCTCAGATGGCACGGATGCAGTTGGGCTCCCTCCTGGCCCAGCACAGCTGCGGGCAGCTGCTGCCAGAGCTAGAGGGAGCAGCGAGCTGGGGCCCAGCCTGGCACGGCTCGGCAGCTGCTCTGGAGGGGAGCCAGCCCCCCGGCTGTGACAGAGGCCGAAGCTCTCCCACTCACTGCACGGCGCTGAGCCGGCTCCCCGACGCTGGGGCCGCGCAGGGGCTCGCTCTGCCCGCCTCGTCTCCCACCGTGGGCTGGGACCCCCGGCCCCACCGACACCGCGCGCTGCGCCCGCCGGCGTTACCTGGGGGTGCCCGGGCACGCGAAAGCCCCGAATCCAGCATGTCCCGAGCCTTCGGCCGCGCGGACGGACGGGCGGCAGCAGGAGAGCGGCGACGAGGAGGGCAGTTGCTCCGAGCCGGGCCGCGAGGAGGGCCGCAGGGACGGCCGGGGCGAGGCGGCGGGGCTCCGCGTCCGTCTCTCGCCGTCTGCTCGCAGCATCGCCCGAGGACCCACGGCGCGGTGCCCGCGCGCCGGGGATGGGAGCGCTCGGCACGGAGCCGCGGAACGGCGGCCCGGAGCTCCCCGACGGGGCCGCGCTTACCTCGGGCGGCTCCCCGGGGCTGGGCGGCGGAGGCGACGGAGGGGCCCCGGTGACGGCCCCGGGCCCGGCGCGGCATCGCCCGGCGGCGTCTCTGCGGCGGCGGCGGCGACGTTTGGCCCCTCCCGGCCGGGCGGGCGGGGACTGCGGCGGCCCCCGCCTCGGCGGCACGGCACGGCCCCGGCAGCGGAGCGAGGCGAGAGGAGGCTGCGCTCTTCCCGGGGTCAGCTCCGTGCCAGCGCCTGGGCTGAGCCCCCGCTTAGTTGTGATTGACGGAGGTCATCGCTTTCCGGGAAGGTTTCCCAGTATATTTCCACTCCGCCTTGGCAGTGCTCGCTGTAAATAGGCGTCGTTCTGGAAGTGGGTTCAGAGCACAACCAGCCATGACCTGATAGGGAAAGGCTCTGCCCCACAGGGCGGTGGGCATGGCACAGGCTGCACAGGACAGTGGGCACAGCCCCGATGCCGGAGCACAGGGAGCGCTGGGACACCGCTCTCAGACATTGGGGTTGGAGGTGCTGTGTGGGGTGGGGGTTGTGCTCGGTGATCCTTGTGGGTCCCTTCCAACTTAGTTGATAGAGTGATGCAAGAGAGGGGTAAGCCAATGCAGAAACAAAGCCCAGATCTTCGCTGCCAGCCATCAGGGTCAGGGCAGTCCCTTGCAGGGTCTCCATCCATGGAGGCACCAAGAGATGGCCACAGAGGTATGCATGCGGCAGAGGCAAGGGAGAGGTGCTTGAGGCAGTTTTCAATCCGTGGGGCTGTGGACAAGATGATTCATCTCTGGACTGCAATCAAAAAGCCCCTGAGTCTTCACTAGAGGCTAGGACAGGAGGTGACAATGTTCGCGTGGGAAGCAGTGAAGAGCTGCTTTAACGAGGCACATAAAAATAAGCAACCAGAGCAAGAGCAGATACGCGCGTGCTTCGCTAAAACAGAGTGCTGGAGCTGAGTGCCACAGCTCACGTGTGGATGTGACTGTGATCAGAGACAAAATGGGAAGAAAGCAAAGAAGGGTGCAGTGGGGATCCTGGGCAGATGGCTCCTCCCTGGTTGCCTGCTGGCTCCACACAGAAAGCATCCTCAGCTCCGCCTTGTGCTGCCCCAGTGCTAGCACCAGAACATCCCTCTAGAACAGAGACCACAAAGCGAAGGCCGTGAGGGGAGAGCCAGAGAAATCCACCTGTCACACAGAGCTTCCTTGAGGAAATAGAGGAAAAGGGGAAAGATTGCAGGCAGAAGCTGCACTGAGAGCTTCAGCTGCTCCAAAAGCCTCACGGCCCCCAGGGCCTGGCCATGGACACGCTCTAGGAAGGCACTTACCAAAAAACCGACCCTGGTAACAGCTGAGAGGAGGATAACAGAGTACAGAAGCAATGGTGACAAGTCCCTCTGGGTGTGAGCTCAGCCTCTGAGAAAATGGTGCTTATTGCAAAGCCTTAGTTTCAAACATAGCCATGCAGCATCGTGCACCTGATGGGCCAGAGAATGAGTGCTGCAAATCCTGCTGGCAGCAGCTCAGGGGAAATTATGGAAAACAGAGCGATGGCAGGCCCAAGGTGTGAAGCTGTAGCAGCTGCTGGCACACCTCAGTGTGTGTATGGGTGCCGTGTAGCTGGTAACACATGCAGTTCTGGCGGCCTTGGCTAAAAGAGAATTTTGCAAACAGAGGCTTAAGGCTTCAGCATACGTAACCTGGAAGTCCTGCAGGCCAGGGGACAGCCAAGGGGAGGGGGAGGGCCCATCGAGAGGGCCCATCCCAGCTCTCCACAAGGTGAGGGACGCAGGTGAGCCTTCCCATCTCTCCACGAGGTGAGGGATGCGGTGGCAGAACAGGGACCCGCAGGCCAAGCCCTGCTGCTGTGGCACCATCCCCGGGCTTGGAGGCTGATGTAGGTGCAGGGAGGAAGGCTGCTTGTGCCACAGCCACTGGGTGTCAGCGCAGACTCACGCAGCCTGCTCAGCACAAAGCCACCCCTCGGTGCCTGTCATGAGGTGGCAGGGGAGCAGTTGGCCTGTCCCACCCAGCCCCAGAGTCCAGGCGTCTGCCTGTCCCTCCCCAGACCACAGCATGTTGTGGGCTGAAAGGTGCTTCTCCAGGTGGTTTGAGGAGGACTGCTGAAGAGAAGTGCTGTGATCTTGAGCTCCTATTGTGTCTTGCTGCACCTGAATCTCATCCAGGGGTCAAGGGTGCACAGCTCTCAGAGGTGTCCAGGAATGGCTTTGCTCGGGAAAAGTGCCGGCCCAAAGGGGTCAGACATCCTGTGCAGGACTGGCCATCACAGCAGCACTGTGTGGTGCCTTGTGCCTTATCTGCTGGGGACAGCAATACTGGCTTGCCACAAGGTCTCTCAGCAGTATTGAAGTGCTGGGGAGGAGCTGGTGGGCAGAGTCCATTTGGATGGAAATGATATGTGAAAAAGGATAAAATAATTTTTTTTCCTTTTTTTTTTTTTTTTTCCCCAGAGGCACATTTTTAACCGGGTGCTGGGATGCCAAACAAGAGGGCTCCTTGGCTGCTTTCCTTCCAGGATGAAGCAAATCTCAGCACACAGCAAGGTCCCAGAGGAGGTGGAGAAGCTGCTAAATAAGATGCCTACCAGGCTGTGTTTAAAGCATAACACAACAAGGTTCTGGCACTCACAATGAAAAAACATAGGAAAAATGTGACCCCAAAGACAGGGGAAAGCCAGCGCGCATGGAAGAACGCATTTCTGGACAGCTCAACTTGTAGGCACGAAGTCAATGTAACATGAAAGGAGAAAATGAAGAGCAGTCTGCATAGCTGAATAAACAAGGCACACTGAAACAGACTGAGAACAAACGCATAAATTCATCTCTAGAAAAGCCAGAAGGCTGAAGAAACCACGTGAGCTGCATGGATGGAAGTGCTCAAAGGGAATAAGCAGTAGGAAGAGAGCCAGAGAAACCCACCTCCATCACACTGAACATCCTCAGGAGGAGGTGCAGAAAAAGGGTGAAGCCTGTCAGCAAGAAACTACACATGGTGGCTGCAAGAGAGGAAGGCTAATTGAGGGCTGGGGACCACGCAGAGCGCTCCAACAGCTCTGAGAAATCATCACAGGGCAGCACAGCCTCAGAGCAGAGAGGTGGCTGGAGGTGACAGGTGACCCAGCAGAGCTGCAGGACTTGCTGGCACTTGGGGGCTGCCTGAACATTCAAGGGCTGTCACTTCTGCAGGCTGCCATGGTCTGAGCAGAGAAGTGGCACACTCCTCCTGGAAGGGACAGAACATCCCCAAAAGTGTGCGGTGCTGTTGAAGCACCACGTGGCTAGGTGGGGATGATAACTGAGACTGAAAAAGCAGAGGGCAAAAGTCAGCTGCTGGGGAGCCCCTGCAAGGGGTTCTGGGGGACAAAGATCCAGCAGGGTACTCAGGAGCACTCAGCTGCTTGTGGGGAGAGGTAATGGCGATACCTAGCTGAGATCAAACCACGGTGGGTGGAGATGCTGAGGTGAGGCCAGGCCAGCACGACCACCACACAGCTCCTCCCACAGACTTGGCTTTTCACATTCACCCGCAGAGCAGCATTCCTCCTCCAACTGCATTTCCACAGAAGCCCCCCCCCCTAAGATCCCTTAGCAAATGCTCTTAGAGAGCCAGGGCTGTTGGGGTGAAGGGAAAGGCCGTCTCGTGCATTGATGAATCGCTCAGAGGGAGGGAATGCCGTGAAGCAGCTGCTCTGAAAGCAGGACAGTGGGTGCAGGGAGCGCTGGGCCCTGGGCTCAGAGATGAGCTGGGGAAGGGAGGTTGAAAAGTTGGGTGAAGGCACAAATTGATCTTCTAGTCAAACTGAAAGCTGACGTGAATATCTGCGTATTACTAAGAGGCCTGAGGCTTAATGGCAGATTAAATGCCAAATTTACAAATGCAAGGAAAAAGAAAAGATCCAGGAGGCAAACTACATGTTGGCATTCAGGAAAGTGACCCTGAAATCCTCATAGATAACAGAGAACGTCAGCGCTGTACTCGAGACCCACAGCGGCAGACGGACCTGGCCAGGGGTCGGACCCCTGCCCGCAGCCCCGCACAGCCGCCCCCCCCCCGCTCAGGGCCGCAGGCCCAGGCCCCGTTGCCACAGCAACCCCGCCAACCGGCCGCGCGCCGGCCGCGCCCCTTGGCGGGCTCGCGCAGGCAGCCTCGGGAAGAGGGGCTGCTGCGCGTTAAAGGGCTCGCGGCCACGCCTCCCCCGGCAGCGCCGTTCCCATTGGCCGAGCCCTCCCCAGGCGCCGAGCCCTTTCCCCCTTTGATTGGCTACCGCCCGCCGCGGCCTCCCCCGTTACCGTTCCGATTGGCCGGCGGCTGCCGAAGCTCCCTCCCCGGGCCTCTCCCTTTCCCCCTCTCCCATTGGCCGTCCTCCCGCCGCAAGGCCGCGCCCCTCCAGCCGCGCTCCGATTGGCCGCGGGCCCGCCCGCCGCCGCCCTACCGCCCTCCGGTTGGCGCTGCGGGGCCGCCGTGTTCCGCCCCGCTCCGCGGGCGCGCGCCGAGGCGGAGGCCGGCGCTGAGGGGTCGGCCCCAGCGCCACCGGCGGCAGCGGGATGGCGGCGGCGGCGGCGGCGGTCGGCGCGTTGGGCTCGGGCCCCGCCGCGGGGCCCCCGGCGGTGGGCGGCGGGGCGACGGCGGCGGCGGCCGCGGCGGCGGCGATGGCGGTGGCCGGCCCCGGGCCGGTGCCCGTGCCTATGAACCTCTTCGCGACGTGGGAAATCGACCGCTCGGCGCCCAGCTGCGTGCCCAGGTGAGCCGGGCCTAGCCCGCCGCCGGCGGGTGCGCGTTGCGGGGCGCGGAGCGGGGCGGGGGCCTCGGAGGCGGCCCCCCGGGGCCCCGGAACCGAGCAGCCGATGCAGGCCGCGGGGGGAGGCCGAGGGGCTCGGCGGCGGCACCCAGGGCCGCTCCGTCACGGAGCCTTGCGCTGAGGGGCGGGGGAAGAAGCCCTCTGGATCCATCTGGGTGCGATGTCTGCGAGGGGCGTATTCCGGCGCCGCACAAAGAGGGAAGAAGTCATGGTTGCCGTCGTGTGTGAGAGCGGCAGCCCTTGGGGGAGGGCTCCGGGAAGCGCCGGGCTTCGTCGCGAGGTGTCCGGAGCGGCGATGGCCTGGGGTGCACCCGCTGGTGCCCGGGCTCGGCGGTTTGCCACACGTGTCGGCGGAGCGCCGGGCAGCTCTGCTGCGTGCATGGAACTGGAGGCAGCGAGGCGTCGTCTGGCCGTGGGCAGGGCTCTCCCGAGGGCAGGCGATGAGCAGGTCGGCTTCCCGCAGAAAGGAGTTGTGGATATGGAGCGGTGAATTGAAGCACGTGGACGCGTGGTCTTCAGGAGTGCTGGAGAGAGGAGGAGCTGTGCTGGGCAAGCGGAACGTCTGGGAATAGTGGGACCGCGTTTGGCAGTGGGTTGTGTGGGTGGGGGGATGCTGATGGGTGAGTAGAAGGAGCGTGTCCTTGGTTTGAAAGTTGGACAGAGCTGGCCTTTGGGGGGATCGAGTGGCACACCTCTTCACCAGGATTGCTCCTGTCAGCACGGTGTCTCAGTTGCTGAGAGGAGCAGCTATCAGCACAAGTTTGGAGGAAACTTCTGTAGAATTATCATGGAGTGACATCGCTGCAACATCTCAGATTGCAGCATTTGTTGGCATGGGTTCAAAGGAGGGCTAAGAGGATGGGGAAGGGTCTGGAGAATGAGGTGTGTGAGGAGCACTGAGGCCCTGGGTTTACTCAGGGCAGAGGAGCTGAGGGGAGGCCTCGTGGCAGCTGCAGCTCCTCACAGGGAGCGGAGGGCAGCGCAAAGCTCTGCTCTCTGGGACAGCGACAGGGCCTGAGGGAACGGCATGGAGCTGTGACAGGGGAGGGGCAGGTGGGGGTGAGGGAAAGGCTCTGCCCCACAGGGCGGTGGGCATGGCACAGGCTGCCCAGGGCAGTGGGCACGGCCCCGATGCCGGAGCTCAGGGAGCGCTGGGACACCGCTCTCAGACATTGAGGTTGGGGCTGCTGTGTGGGGCCCAGAGTTGGACTCAGTGAACCTTGTGGGTCCCTTCCAACTTGGAACATTCCCTGTTTCTGTGATTCTGTGGGAAGTAATTGATGGAAGCTGGCTCCCTTCAGAGGCCTCAGCTTCAGCATGGCGTGCAGGAGCACCCATGGAACCAGCTGTGTCTGGAAAGGTCCCATACGGCCCTGTGAGTGGAGTGGGGCTGCTGCTGCTATGTTTCCTTGTGGTCTGTGGCCTGAGTTTTAGTGAGTGAGAGGATTGTAGGGGAGCCCCTTCTGTGTGGGTGGCTGTGAAACAAAAGGCGGACCCAGCCCCACATCTGAGCTGGGTTAATGGTGAGTCTGTGTGCCGTGCTCACTGATGGCTCGCCCATGTTTTCACTCTCCGGTCTGCTTGTGTAATGCATTAGTTTTGATGTGATGTTCTTCCAGGCAGAAACTTTGCTGTGCTGTCCCATTGCCCAGCACAGGCGGTCTCTGGTCTGTACTGTGCTTTGGGAGTGGTAGTGGTGGCAAAACAATATCTATTCAAGGGTAATAATCCTTCTCCCCTGGGCCCTTCTGTCTGTTACGCATGAGTAGTCTTGATTTTCCCAGCCCTGTGTGCATCTAGGCAAAGGAGAACTTTGTGCTGATTTTTTATGCTGCATGATGTGCTTTGCTGTTTTTCTAGACTGGATATAAGTTGTTGCTGTTGCTGGGCTCCCTCCTAGGTGTTTCATTTCCACAGTTGCCTCTGGATCAGCCTTTGTGGGGCTGCGCTGTTTGACTATTAATGCGGGACTGTCGAAGGGTTGTGTTTGAGCCTTGAGGATTTCAGAGAGGCAATCTGGGCTGGTGGTGTAAGCCCTGACATACCAAAATTGCTCAGTGCCGTGATCGTGGGACTTGTGATGCGCTGTAGGAGGATCTTGGTTCTGTAAGATGAGCCGTAGGACGTAATGGAAGTCTTTTCTTCTGGATCCAAAATGTGCCACTGAACGAAGTCACCATTTAGTATGGGATTTAGTTTGTGAGCTGCCTTGCTCTCCAAGCAGGGGTATCTTGGCCTTTCTTGTACCACTGAAGGGCTGTAGCGGGTTTTTGCTGTACACGAGGTGCAAGAAATGAACCAGGGCTTTGCCAAAGTGAAATATCTGTCTGCATCAAAGCGATGTCTTACTGTGCTTTCATTGTTTTGTGTGCTGATCAGGTTGTGCATTTGGAAAAAATGCATGGAAGAACTTTATGCAAAGATACTTCGGGTCTTGTTCAACCTGAGTAGTGGTTAATAGGACTGCTCTTCCTTTTACCCCCTTTAATATCTGACAGCCCATAAATGCAAGTTCCTAGGGAATTAGGAAACAAGATAAGACTGCCTGTTGGTGTTTGTTCTTGCTCCTTTTCCATGACACAGCTGTTGTGTTCAGTGTTACGTGGATGTTGTTTCAGTGATAAGTCATCGCGTTTCTAGTCAGAGGTAAGAGCTACAAGTCTTGTTTTGACTAATGCATTAGTGTGGTCGAGCTCAGATTGCAAAGGCAGATTCTACCTGTGCCGAGTGTGCTGTGAATGGTGCTAGGAGGGCACGAGTATATTACCTTTAATCCGGAATACCTCCAAGCTTGGTACAAAGCATGAGCTCAACCCAGCCAGCCTTGCTGCCACCCTCACAGTGTGCTCGGGTAGCTAGAAAAGCCTGGGCCTGGAGAAGGGCATGGATTCAGAGAAGCAGTGGTTTGGGTTGATTTTGTGAGACGTGTTTCAGAAGATGCTCTGAATTCTTTTTCATTATATCTTGCAAATGCATGTTTTGGAAAGTTATGGCACGATGAGCGTTGTCTTGGGAGGACAGCGACCTTTGCAAGTAGAACTGGGGATTCCCCATGGGTGCAGGCTGCAATGATCTTTCCAAGTGCCAAGAGCCAAATGTCCTCACCTGCGTGGCTCCGAGGCCCTGCTGGACACCGTGCCATGGAAGATGGGGGTGTTTCCTGCGTGCAGCTGGCCACTGGCTTCTCTTTGCCCGAAGCACGGAAGCCTCACTGCCAGCCCCAGTGTTCCTTTAGGGAACGATCCTACTCCAGCTAGAATAACAAGCATTTGCCTGTGATGTTCTTGGGCCGTTTCCTGGCTAAATCGAGGATTTTCATGGTGAACTTCCAACCTCGGGGAAAGCTGCTGTCTGGGTAAGCTAGAGGCCTACACCCCTGGGAGCATTAAGTGGTTTGGATCGCTCTGCACAAAGGCACCAGGATGCCCCGGCAGCGCAGCGCGGCTCCGGGCAGGGAGCGCTTGGGAGAGGCTGCCGTTCTGTGTAAGGAAGCAGTCTCTTGTAACTGGTGCTGTTTGCCATGTTTGAATTATGATTTCCTCTTAGTCCTATATAGAAAACAAAATGTTCTAAACGGCCGTCTGATTGCTTATTATTCTTAATGTTGTGGGTTTGGCTGCCAGCCTGCAAATATGTCTGAAATGCTGTCCACTGTCTGTCGTTGCCTGTGCCTTGTCCGTCACTGAGCCCACTTGGGATTTCTGCTCTGTGCTGTGCTTCCCTTCTGAGCGTATGCTAATTGGGCTGCTGCCTGCTACTCCGTCTTTCTGCTCATTAGTGGAGCCCAGGACGAGCATCCCCTGCCAGGATGATTGATGGGGGGGATGCGTGCTCCTTTCAGAATAATAATCTTGCCTTTCCTGAAGGCTTCATGTTATTTGAAGTACCTGCTGTGCTGCCTCCCAGCCTTCCTTGCCGGGGATTCATTGACCAGACTGTGTTAGCTCTGTTATCTGGTTGCTCATCAGATCCGTTGCGTCGTGTTCCTATTGTGCTGGTAAGCTCCGAGCCCTCGTTCTGCTTCCTCTGGCGTATTCAGTTATTTGTGATCACTGGCAGCTACACAATACGCACCCTCCTCCAAGATGGAGATCGCCTTTCTCCCTGGGATCTGTGGGGTGCTTTGGTGTATTCCTTTGCAGTGTGGGATGATCCTAGGTTAGACAGAACACGTGTCTCCTGTCAACTTGAGAAGTCATTTCCCAAAAAGAGCCAGAGGTGAAAAACATCCCGTGTTTGATAGTGTCCCAGCTGAGCATCGCAGCAGTGCTGTTGTCTGAGCACCTCAAGTTCTTATCTTTCAGCACCCCAGGTGACGGGGGAGCTTTTTGAACTGCATCAAAGCTGTTTTCTTTCTTTATTTTTTTTCTGCCTCACTGGCAGTGGATGAGATTAAAGAGTTTTGGGAAACAAGAAGCGAAAACCTCTCACTCCACTGTGTGAGATGTGGCTACAGGGACCTGCCTGTGCCTTCGGGGTGGCAGATAACTTAGGTGAGATTGCTTTTGTTTCCCAAGCCTCTGAGGTGTGGCTCTGGAACAAGGAGGTGTGTTTGTTCGGATGCCTCCATCCGCTTGCTGCAGCGGACCCGGAGGGGAGACGCAGCCTTTCAGGTACTTCAGCACATCACAGCTGTGGCTCTGGAGACCACTCCCTGCTCTGCAGTGTGATTCATCCTCTGTGCACACAGCCCAAAATTACATGGCGTTTTCTTGCAGGCCTGTTGCAATGTAATCGCCGTTACGATTTGCTGCCCATTGTCATCTCCCAGGAGTTTTCTGTTCCTCCTACCTCGTGATCTAACCCAACGTGGGATTCTGCTCAGTAAATGAAAACTCCTGTTGTATTCTGGTTTTCCTGGGTCTCCTTTACTGTCCTCTTCATGCTGATTTTCCACACTTTCACTGCATGTCCTTCTCACCGTGTTTCTTGTTCTGCAGTGTGAGCGTGTCTCAAGTGATGTGAGATCCAAAGCCAGTGCACATGGGATAGCTGCCTATACAAAAAGCACCCAGGTTGCATGCTCATCCGTGTATTTAAACTGGTTTTCTGTGTGTGTGATAACTAGATTCTCTTCATTACAGGCAGTTTGGGATAATGGCTGAACTCACTCCTTAGGTTCCGTTTTCCAAAACTGAAGAACGTTAGCAGTTGGCTGTTGTGCTGTTACAGTGCTAACAAGGTTACAGCAAGACTCATCCCGTTGTAAAGGCTTCTGCTACTCTTTTTATTGTTCTTTAACAGTTTTCTCTACTTGGGAAGAATCAGAATCATAGAATCATAAAGGTTGGAAAAGAACTCCAAGATCATCAGGTCCAACCATCAGCCCATCGCCACCAGTCACACTAAACCATGTCCCTCAGTGCCACACTGGGGACATCCAAGGAGACATGAGGCTGTCCCAAGGGCCACTGGACATCCCGGGACTTGGGGACTTCTGAGAGGCTTCAGGGACATCCCAGAAGATGTGGGGGCACAGGGACACCTAATGGGGGGACATGAGGATGTTAGAGGAGCCATGGGCGAGTGTGAGGAGCTCTGGGACATCCGAGTGTTTGCAGAGACATCTAAAGGGCCACCAGGGATGTTCAAGGAGATATGTGGCCAACCAAGGCCCTCCCCTGCGCCTACCTTCACCTGGAGCCATGTGTCCTGGCTGCAGAAGTGGATGTCACAGGCACAGATGAGGTTGGCACTTCCACCAGTGCAGATGCCATGCATGGCCACGATCACCAGCTTGGGGCTCTTCTCCAGCGCCGATCACATTCATCCAAAATGCCTCCTTGTTAATACTGCTGCCTGATTTTCAGCAGAGCTTCAAGTAGTGTCTCTGAATCCACGGTATTTAGATCAGCATTTTTAGGTGTACATTATTGATATGTTTTTATAATAACTCCCTTTAATTTGTTCTGCATTTTTCCTGCATTCCTTTAGCTATCGTCTAGTAGTCTGTTGGGTTTTTTTCCACCTTATTTATACAGCTACGTTCATCTCATTGCTCCTTTCCCTCAGAGGCCCTGCAGGCTGCTGCTGCTAATTGTGGCACTGTTCTCACAACTTCTCCTTGCTTCTGTGCAATTGAGTAGTCCCTAGTTATGTTCTGTTTTCCAGGTAGTTGGCTTGTGTTATCAATATAAGGACTACTGATGTGAAGTTGTGGTGGACACACCTTATTATTGTTTGGCTTTCCTATTTTTTTTTTTCTGGTATTCTTAGGATGGGTTTTAATAGCTTTGAGGTTTTCTTTCTCTACAAGTGAATTTCAGGCTTTTCCCCATTCGACTTGCACCTTTGTTGCAAGGTACTTGTTGCTGCGTCTTAAGCACATGCATATTTTTTCCTCTTGTAGACAAGGCTGCAAGTGTTGTTTTCGTAATTGCCTGCATCTTGGTGGTGGTTAATTCATTGACACATTTTATTTTAGTCTGGAGACACTGCAAGCAAACTGTTCAGCAACAGACACCGTGACGGGCTGCTAGCGCTCCAGCTGCATTTGCACCATGCTCAAAGCTCAGCTGGCAGTGCAGCATCTTTTCCTAAAAGTCTTGGGCTTGGGGACAGCAGTTGCGCTGTGTTTGCAGACAGAAAGCTTCAAAACTTGTTACTTTTGCAAAAAAAAAAATCTGCTATTTTAGCCATACAAATGCTACTCCACTTGTCACTTACTGTAGATGTGCTGAATGTGCTGCACCAAACTTCTGCTTTGTTTTTTCTCTCTGTCCTGAGTCTGCATTTGGGAAGACCCCAACCGAACAGCTGGAAGTAATGTCCCTTTTGGTTGCCCATAAGGAAACAATGGAAAAGTTGCTGCGATGCCAGCCTTACCGCTGCCTGATTGTTCAGTGAGCTCTTTCTGGTGCTTCTAGGGAGGCTGCCATGCAGCAACAATGAATTTTGTCATGTGCTTTTTGTTAACCAAGTTACTTATTTGAAATGGAGCAGGAAGATGACCTTGCAGTTGGATGCTGAAGTGAGGCTTGGATGCAGATCCTGGTTCTGAGGCTGCTTGCTCTTTTTCTGATTCAAATAACCCTTTCTCTGTCTGAAGCCATCACTGTGATTCACGTTCCTGCTCTCCCCACTTTGTTCCCAGCTGCTCCTTCCCACATTGCACTGTTGCTGTTTCTTTGCTTATGCCAGGGCAACTGGAACTGGAGCATACAGCAGAAGCAGTCTGAAGGTGTGACAGTGTTACTCAAAAACTAACATCCTGCAGCAGTGTGCCAGCGCTCGTGAAAAGAGGAATCTGTTCTTCTTGGGAAGAATAGAGCCTTGCAAGTTCTGCTGGCTGCCTGCCCCGGGTCCCGTGCGCTGCGAGCCCTCCGATCCGCCTCAGAGGACCGTGAGGAGTCTGGAGGAAGGTTTGGGAGCACTGTGCGGACTTCCTGCGGAGATTTTAAGCTCTATTTGTGCTGAGGAAAGACATTGCTCGTGGTAGGGGCAATTAATATCTGCGCAGTGGAGCATGAGAGAGGCTAATGGCAGTGTGCGCGGTATGCGGTGCGCTCTGGGACAGGCTGTCTGGGCACATCGCAGGGCTTCCTCAGGAGATGCCTCTTGACAATGTGCTTATTATCTGGACATCAGCGTGTGTGACAGCAGGCGCCAGGAGGCTGCGGCACGGCCCCGTGCCCTGGTGTGGTGGATGCTGCCTGATGCGCTGTAATGAAGCGCTGCCTGCTCCGTAGGGGCTGTGCTCCAGGCTCTGGATGGGCAGGCGAAGGGGAAGCAGAGGTGAAGTGATTCATCCAGTGGCTAAGAAGGAGCAGAGAACAGGGATTAAATTTCCCATCTCTGCCTGAGCAAGATCTTAACTCTAAATTGCTTCCTTCTGTAAAAGCGGTGCAGCCTTGCGGTAGCAGAGCCTGGGGGACACGGTTATGTCACTGCAGCTCTCCTGTGCACGTGGCGGGGCAGCAGGGTTTGGTCTGCTTTGCCCTCAATTAATTTTCCTTTTTTTTGTCTTTTTCCTTTCCAAATGTTTGGGTGTTGTCTATAACAGCAAATGAGTCTTAGCCTCACACAAGAAACTACTAAAAACTACATCTACTGGCCTTGAGCACCTCCAGGGACAGGGCATTCACAACTTATCTGAAGCTGAAGAAAGGGAGAAGGCAGCCTGCAAAGAGTTGATACAACTGCAGGAGAGGGGGTGGGAGGCAGCGTTGTATTTTCAGGCTGAGCTGTTTCATGCCTAGCAGTAGTTTAAGCAGAATTCAAGTGTATTTTTTTTTTTTTTCCCCGGTGATGCATCTGTGTGGGTATTTAATGTGAAAGGATGCAGAGTGATGGGAGAATGGTTCCAAGGCACCCGGTTTCATTCATCCTTTGTGCAGCAAAGCACACTTGCTCCCTGCACACGGAGGCGCCTGCAAGCCAGTGGGGTGAGAAGTGTCAGCTCTAGGTGTGAGGCAGAGCAAGCAGCCCTAAGCACTGCTCTTAGGCAGCCGGGAGGAGGGCTTTAACACCTCCCTCGCCTGCCTTGTAGTTTCTGCTTGTTCTGAGCCTGGCCAAGAGGAGGGAAAGGAAATCTCTTAACCTTATTATTGATTGTGAATACAGTAAGCAATCCAATTACCGCCATCCTTTAATCCTGACACCATTGGACCCCAATTAGAAGTCTTGGTGTCGTACCCCTGCAGGCGGGGATATGGTGTCTGTGAAGGATGCCACCAAAGCACTCTGTGCCTTGCCCGGAGGAACTGGCAAGTGTGGGGCTTCAGACCCCGTGCCTGCAGTTTGTCCGAGGAGTGTGAGAGCTGTTGGCTCCAAGGTGCTGGCCTCTCTTGTCGAGACCTGAACATTCCCTTCACGGATCTAAGAGGTCTTTGGGAGATGCTGGGAGTTTTTAGTAGATTCTGGTCGTTTCATTCTTTTGAGAAGAAGAATCTTAAAAAACATGTTCCAAAGAGCACTTCTGCCACTGTGGCCATGATTATTTCTCTGTAGCCAGCAGAGCTGTGAGATCTGGAAAAGATGGAGCTGTAGGCTGTGTGGTAGCATGTGCTCATAGCAGGGGAGCAGCGCTTAATGAGTGAGATGCAGAAAAGCAGAAGTTGTTGGGAATGGGATGGCAGAAACTGCTGGCATCTACCCACAGAAGATAGAGCAGTTAGATACTGGCCCGCAGAAGATCTTGTTTCTTCTTCTGAAACGTGATGAGGCACTTGCGGCCCATCCTGATGGTAGTGCCAGCACTCCTGTTGACATGAATATGAATAGACTTGGGGTCCCAAGTGACAAAAGATTAATAACTCTGCTTAATTACAACCTACTTTTTTTCCTAGTGCTGTGAATGTAAATGACTTTTCAAGGAGAGCTGGCTGTGAGATGTGCAGGGTGTTGGAACTCTTTGGAAGAAGGCAACCCTAAGTAGATCAAGGTTTAAAATCCAGGGTAGCTTTGATCAAGCCATCTGTTCTAGTAAACTGTGAGAGAAGCTCCATGAGTGACCAGCCTGGACATTCTGTGGTGTAACCTGCCTTAGCAGGAGGTTGGACTTGATGATTTTCAGAGGTCCCTTCCAACCCTTAGGATTCTGTGAGTTCAGCTGTTGTGATTTCAAGCCAAGCAGGCTCTCTATTGAGTTGAGAAGCGCTCAGTGTTGTTCACTCCTGGGGGTGGTTACAGTCTCAGCTGTCCAGATGGAGCCGTATCTACAGAGCATCTTCCTTGCGATAGCTGGCAACTCTGTGAGAGGTCATAAAGGGAAGCGTGGCGTTAATGTGTTGTTTTGCCAGCAGTAGTTATTGGATGGTACAGATGAAGCATGTGAGGTTTTAGAATTAAATTCCCTTCCCATGCAGAAATCAATTCAGTTCAATGCAAACGCTGCTGACAGCGCTCTAGGAGGAGCCCAGAATGTCAATAATGCAGATTAATTGATGTCTGATGTGATATCTCTGGCCAAGCGATAGGGTGAAGACCAAGATGGAGTCTCTCAGCAGCAGCAGGTAAAACAACAGATACTGAGAAAAGGAATCTTAAATAAAATGTTTTTGGGGAAAAAAAAGAATAGTCTAGTGATCACATGAGGATTTTTAGGACTACCTTTGAGTGCCCCAGTTCTTGGTTCTTGGCTAACTATATAAAATGAAGCTCCTGTAAGGGAAATAGCTGGCTCCTCTCTGGAGTTGAGAGCTCATCTCACGCTGCCTGAAAGGAGGCTTTCAAACAATTTCTTTCCTTGTTTTGCAATAGTAATTCTTCCCACAAGATGTGTGATGCCTGTTCTGCAGAGCATCTGTTGCTCTTCAGAGATATGACTGAAATAGGTGTGCTCACACATACACACACAGGAGACAAAAACAAGTAGCAAATAACCCCCTTTGGCAGGAACACTTCGGAAGTGCTTGCACTGCAAAAGGCCTTTGAATTTAAGGTCTGAGGGAAGTCTGTTTTTCTGACCAACTGAGTCCAAAGCCATTTTGTAACTGTGTAAAGCACAGCAGGGACACAAGCCCATGGGGTTTTCTTAGGATCTCTCTCATACCCAGAGTTCCCAAGCTTTTCCCTATCTCCTAAACATGCAGGTTGTGTAATGGACAGGAGATGCTGAGTGAGAGCCAGCCATTTGCACTCTCTGTTCCTCTATACTTGCAGGTTTTGCCCTACCTTGAGAATTCCCATATTTCAGCCTTCCTATTTGGTATTAGATAAAACTGGTAATGAGGGAGGGAGTCTGTAAGAGGTTGGCTTTGATTGACTAGAAGAGCTTTTCAGGAAGCCTTCTGTTGCACTTAAAGCTGTGTGTGTACAGCCACTGCCAATCGTACATTTCCTGATGATGGTTTTAGCGTGCTGCCTGACCATTTACAGCCTGAAACACAAAGCTTTGCCGGTTACGCTGATTTTTCACCACAAAATAATAAATTGCCCCTGTGGAGGGTAAACACGCAGAGAATTCACCTAAGCTGAATGCTTCTTTACCTGTTATGCTTTGAAGAGTGAAGCTCATGAGCCCTCTTGTAATAAAAATGCAAGCCCACAGTGAGTGCCCTCTAAATGCATCTACTCAAGCATGACTTCTTTTTTTCTTCTGTAGTGGAGGGATATTAGGGCCTAGAAAAACATCTTGCTCTTCCACGTGGGCACACCTGAAAGCATTTAGAGCTGCTGGGGGCTCATGGGGCAGCTCTCTTTCCCACCCACCTTTCTTTCCCATCCTCTCACAAGTAGACGTGTGCTTTCTGTTGTGTTGCCAGCAGGAGGTTTCCTTTAAAGCTTTGTGATTCTTAACGCAGACTTCGGCTTCTTTTTGCTTTGCCCGCTGAGGTATGCTTTGGGGGAATGTAATCTTCTGAATGTCAAGCCTAGTAGCATTCCTGTCCTTGAGAGTAACAATGATTTGAAGGCATGTGCAGCTTTTGCTCTGAAGGAAAGTGTCTAGAACAATCAGGAATTTTCCATCAGGACAAGCTGTGTGTTTCCCAGGGACTGCGGCTTATAGATGAAAGGGATGAGATGCTCGTAAAACGTGGCTCTCCAAATCCATTCTCCATGCCATGAGTGTCTGGGCTCCATCCCATTAAGAGAATGGGATGTAAGCTCCTGCTCCTGATGGCAGGCAGCTTGCGGTCACCGTTCCAGAGCATAACAAACTTGTTGAGTGTTGGCTCGTTCCTCGGACACCTACTTGAAAGCAAATCTGAAAAAGCTGAGCTTTGAGGTGTGCAGCGAGGTTTTTTTCTCATGTCCTTTGGGATGTATTTCAAGCTGTTTCTCAATGGCTGTTGGCAGGCTTCCAGTCTTGCTGCCTTGCTGAATCACCTGCAGTGCGAGTAGTTTAGTAACACATGAGAATTACAGCAAGCATAAGGTGGTGTGACGGCAGCGTGTAAAATACACCCTTGTGCCCAGGGAACGCAGATGGAAAAGCCTGAAAGTGGTGTTTGGGGTGACTTATTAGGATGAGGTGATGTGAAAACCCAGCACTCCGAGCAGCTGACATCCCCAGCTGGATGGTAGGAGTTGTTTGCTCTCTCCTGAGGTGGTTTTCTCTCCAGCCCAAAGGAGAGCAGAGCAGCATGGCTGAAAAGCCTCCCTGTTGTCGTAGGTGGGACTCCAAAGCCAGCAGCAGCTCTGCCAGCATGCAGAAGGACATTTGGATGAAAATCATTTGGTTTCAAATCATTTGGATGATTTGAAACAAAGCTCGTGCTTGCACTGGAAATGGGAGCTGGCAGTCGTTTGGGTAGGTCAGTATTTGGCAGTATCAGGTCTGTGGGTTGAGGTAGTGGAGCAATGGGGACCCACGCCATGGAAGAGAAGATAGGGAAGAGCCAACCAGAGGACCAAGCAGCAAAGCCCTTGGAGTGGGAGCTGGCTGCAGGCTAGGCCAGAAGGACCTCTAAAACTGTTGTCCCATCTGATCTTCAAAAATATGGGGAAAAGATACCAATATGAAGCCTTACATGCTGGGTGTAGAGGTGATTTCACAGAGTCATAGAATGGCTTGGATTGGGAGGGACCTTAAAGATCATCTAGTTCCAACCCTCTGAATATCTTCTCAAATGTTAGCTGTTATTTTTTCCTTCTAGAAACAAAAATATATTGTTATCTTTCATCTCCTGCAAGGCAAGCAGCTGGGCCACCCAACCCAAAGCTGTTGTGTGAGTGCTCATTGCAGCACAGCCAGTGCTGTCAGCTGACATCGCAGTAGCAGATTGCAGGACTCGGCACAGGACAAAACACATGAAATGAAAGTACTCAAATGAAGCCAGCAACACTGTTGTGATGGGGCTGCGTTCACACTATGGTATGATGAAGGAGAAAAAGGTTAGAGTCTCCCCACAGGGACTAATTGCAGTTGCCTCACCTTGGCTGGAAGCCATGCCGAGCCATCTTGATGCTGGTCTGAAAAGAGACAAATAGCTGTTTTGTGAGGTTTGTTGTTCGCTGGATTGGCAGCTTGAGTCAGTTCATCATGTGTTCAAACACATGGCGGTGACGGGGAGCTGCGGGGAGCTGGGAACAAGGCACGGGCTTCTGGTGGGGGAGGCTGATGGCCAGGTTCACCGCCTTCCCTGGCTGTGCCCTCTGACAGCCCATGCCGATGTCGCCGAAGAGCTGGGGCGGTGTTTGATTCCCGTGAACACCTCTTACGAGGGCCTGTGTAAGAACTCATCCTTCCTGATTATGCTGGAGGCTGTTACAGAATTTCCTGGGCACTAAGTGTTGCAGGCCCGCGTGGCTGTGGCGTGCCTGGGGCTGCATTCAGCAGGAGAGCGGCCAGGCATTACAAGGGATTAGACATCGGTCAGGAGTGTGGCTCCCAGCCAGAGGTGGGTGCTAGGCAGGTCACCAGTAGTGCTCAGACACCAGCTTAATCAAAAGCCACGTGGAATCAAGAATAACGGCCAGGAAGAGCTAACAAGTAACTCCTAAAATGCACAAATACCTCTGAAATCGCAGCGTCGAGCCGTGCTATAGCAGAGGATAGCCAAAGCAGTGCTGACAGAAGTGCAAATGGTGGCTGAGTGTCACGTTTCAGCTTGTCTCTGGAATTGCTGGAATCGTTTGTACTTTCTACGTGGCAATTAGGAGCGATCGGAGGGACTGACAGGAGCTGTTGCAGTAAGCCTGCTAACTCCTGCTAATACTCTAAGCCAAGGGGATTGGAGTATTGTATGGCTGAGGCTTAAGCCAGGTGTTTAACATCAGGTGCTTAAGTTCAGGCTCTGAGAGCTGATGTAAACAAAAAGGAAGGGAAAATACCCAGTTTTATATCTGGGATTTTGGAAAATGCTGGAAGCTTGCTGTGCCCTGAATTGCTGTCAGCCCTCGTAAAGTGGTTCTGAGCATTACTCACTCCACTGAGTCTCGTGTTACGTTTTTATTGTCAGTTGTGCTGCGGCAGGCCGGGCTGCTTTGGAGCAGAGAACAAGCTGGCTGCATTGCACACAGCGTGCACGCTGCTCTGAAAGAGGCACGTGCAGTCCTCAGATGGGAAAACCTGTGGGGGGATTCCATCCTGATGGCTGTTCTGGTTCTGCCCAATGGTTCCTTCGCAGCCTGGCTTTGCTGGGCGCCGATATCCCTGCGGCTCTGCTGTCCCGTGGAGAGCCCCTGTTCATACAATTGAGCTTGGTTGGGCTTTCCTGGGCTTGCAATCCCGTAAGCAGGGTAACTGGCTGCCATCCAGCTGCCGGAAGGGCTCTTCTTTCTGAGTTTTCTGAGCGTGGTGGTCTCTGGTGGCGTGGGTTTGCAGAGTTGCTGTGGCAACCCGCATCGGTTCCCCCAAGCCTCAGCCTGGTTCTCAGCTTCCCAGTTAGCCTGGCTATTCATCCTGAGAGATGGAGCCAAGGGGTGGAGCGGCCCCTGAAGGGCAGGGAGCCTGTTTTCCCTCGGGGGCTGCAGGGCCTTCCCCTGCTGCCTCCCTGCTGCTGCTCCCGCCTGCTCTCTCCTGCCACAGCGAAAGGGCTCTGTCATCTCCAGGGTCTGGTGCATTTAGGTCAGAGCGAGCTAAGCCACAATTTAAATCAAGGTTTTTGGAAGTAATTTGCTGTTCTCATTTTAGACGGAAAACAAAAACACAAACGCTGGTAACTTAAGCAGAAGCGCAGCTCTTAATGCAGCGCTTGCTGCAAGGCAGCTCGTTCCTCTGAAGTTTGTTGAAGTGGAGTACTTCAAATGGGGCCTTGAGCTGAGCCCTCGGAGGAAGAATTTTTACAGGTAATTTAGGACCTGGTGCTTTCCAGCAGAGGTGCTCCTTGGGATGTGCGGCCAGTGCATCCCTGTCCCGTTCCCTGCATCCCAGCTCCTCAGCGAGCTTCTGAAGCCCCGGTGCCTTCTCATGAGGATGCTCGCAGAGTGCGTGTCTCTTTGAGTGTTACAGTGTCAATCATCATGGGAGAAAATGGAGCTTCCCGTTTGATGTGGATGTCCTCTAACCGATAACAAACTGGTGAATTAAATGCTAAACAAGCTGTAAAAGAGGGAAACTAAGGTTTGGAGAGAGAGAGCAGTATCTTCTTGTTTCTTTTAGGCTGAATTTTATACACATCTTTATTGTTAGGCATTGTGGGGTATTATGTATACATCTGGACCTAAATTGTTTTGTTTTCTGGTCAGGATTTTGACCCTTATTTTTCATGTGAGGTGCCTAGCACTGTGCACTTAATATTTAGGGCAAGCTAGGCGTGCAGTGTTCATCAAAAGCTATTAAAATTTTTATTTTTCAGTCCAGCAAGTTCTGCATGAGTTGTCCCTGGATACAGTTGGATGTGTGGAGTTATTCCTTCTGAGTACCTAGACAAATGAATGCGATGGAGCTAAACACGGTCACAGCCGCTGCCAAGTCTTTCTGGCTGGGAGGAAAGCCGACCTCGGCATCTGTGCCCTCAGCAGCCTTGTTTGTGTCAGGTCACCTCAGCCCTGTCGTGTTGCAGGTGTGCTGGGGAATGGTGCTTTCTCACAGCGTACCTGTTTTTCCAAGCCTCAAGAGCTGCCGGGTGGAAGTGTGTGCCCCATCGCTTCATGGTGCCTGGTGACTGCGGCAGTTGTTCTCTTGATGCCATCCAAGCCTCGCAGTTTGCTGAAAGAGACTTTTCACTTACTGCTATCACTGGCTCGACCCTGCAGATGTCTTAAGTATTGTATGCGGATGATAAGAAAACAACAGAGAAGTAAATGTGCAGTCAGGGCTTGAATTCTTGCAGAGCTCCTGGTGATCTCACGAAGCACAGGAGTGTCACATTACTTCAGTTCCCAGACGGAGCTGCCTTGTAACGCCTGTGTGAAATGTTCCAGCACGCCGGGCACATGGAGCCTGGGTGCTGCAGGGGCCGTGCAAGGGTAGAGAAGAGCTGTTTGTTAAATGATAGCACAGGCTCTGAGCTTCAGTCTGGGCACATGACTGTGCATGCCATGTAGATAACTGTGTGAGCTCTTGGGTTTTAGATTTGGGTTTGCAGCGCGTCATGTCCGTTCCCAGCCTTTCGTGGGGCTGACTGAATGTCTGAAGTAAAGGTTGGAGTGGTGCTGGGGTACAGAATTACTGTTACTTGTTCCTACTTCTGCTATTTCAGAAAGTGCTCTCAAATGTTTGTGTTACATCTCACTGCGTTTTCCTGCTGGTTTGCCAAGGCTCGTTGCCTTAGACACCAGGGCTCTGGTAACTAGGACAACAAGATTGAGCAGGCAAAGGTAGAAATAGTGGTAATAACTTTCTCAGCTCCTTCTGAAATAGGCTTGTACGAACCGACACTGTGCATGGGGTGACTGCCAGCAGCCTGTTCTTCTTGCTGCCTGCCATCCTTGGGTCCTGCTGCTGGAAGTGGGCCTGCCAGGCACACGTGGATGTGCTGACCCCTCCTGCCCCCCGAGTGCTGGGGCTGGAGCAGAGTCTGGGAGGTGCCTAAGGCATTGGCTTCCCATAGTCCAACACCCCTGACCAAGACTCCCTTCTTCTCTTCTTCCCTTCTTCTTTCCCGTATAAATTTGGGATTGTCTAGCGGTATACAGAGTGGGGGAGTGTCTCCTTGGGAGCAGCGGGCTTGGGCAGTGCACCACATCTGTCTTTAGCTCAGCTCCCAAGGAAGGAAATACCTTTGGCTTCTTTGCTCACCTGGTAAGGATTAAAAGAAATTCCATTGCCAGCTGTGCTTGGTCAAAACCGTCTGCAAGAAACCTGCTTCTGATGTCTTGGTTGACTGCACGTGTGGAGGTGGGGTCAGAAGTGTCAGTGCCAGAGTGACTGAGCTATTTCCGTGCTGGTCATGGGATCCAGTGAGCGGCTGAACCCTGCCCGGGGTATCCATGCAGCCTAATGAAAAGCTGAAGTTAAAGATCTGAGCCTTAAAAATAACTTTCTGATGGGCTCCAGGCATCCCGTTGACAAACTGCACCTAGGCTGGGCCTATGGAACACGCTTCTGCTGTGAGTGTGGTGTCCCAGTTTAAGCAAGTATTCCTGTATCTCAGCTTAAGAACAATGCTTTCTGCTTTTGAGAGTGGTTGGTTGGTTGGTTGGTTTGTTTCCTGCCTTTTCTCCAAGATCCCGTTCATTGGCTGTGCACGTTGTGCACGTACACAGAGGTCCATGACAGGCTGCGCTGGTGAGGAGCAGCATGTCCATGGTAAGAGCTGTAAATGCTCACCCAGTAAAGACATGGTTAGGCAATATCTCACAGTAACGTCTTGTTTTTTTTTTTTACTGACCACAAGTATTGCAGTCATCAGTGTGAAGAGATGTACTTCAATTGTGCATGTGGACCGCTGTGTTTAATTCAGACAGCCTGGGGCTAGCCTTCCCCAGGGCCTGGCTGTCCCCTTGTACCAGGAGGATGCCGTGGTGGTTGAGCAGCCTTGCTGCAGGCTGGGACTTTGAGGGAAGCCATGGCCCCAAGAGCTGAGCAACCTTCTGGAGGAAGTTCTCAGGGGGGCACCTCCTGCTGGGCAGCCGGACGTGGCGGAAGGCACCAAATGCTGCAGCACCGACACTGCGGCTTTCTCCTTCTGTGGCCCCGTGCCTGTCTGCCTGTCCTGAGAGAGGTGGTGTGCGGTGTGAGCCCCTTCACATGTCGGCAGTCAAGTGTGCCTACAGGAGCCCTGGGAGCCTCCTGGAAGGCAGGCAGGCAGGCGAGGGTGTCTGGTGTGGCTGTGCGTTCTGCGGAAGCTCTCTCTGTGTGTTCGCGCTACTTCCTCCCACGTCTCTGGGAGCTGTATGGGTTCAGTAGCATGTCTGACACGTTTCAGAGGCTGCCAAGCTCCGCTTTGCTCTCTCTTGAGGCTAGAGAAATGGGATGTTTGAGACAAAGTAACTTCAGTTAATTTAACATCGGTGACTGTGTATGTTTCTCCCTTCCTTCCGATGGGCTGTGGTAGCTCACGGAAGGATTTCAACACCTGAGGATGGATAACCTTGAGAATCAGTGCGACAAGTCAGGACTAGTTTGCTTTCTCATCCCTAGGTGGAAAGGCACAACAGCTTTGCTGTCTTTGTATTGGTGGACAAGGTGGGATTAAGAGCCTCACACAGACAGGTTGAACACAGCAAGGGCAGGATCTGTCAGTGAAGCTGGGATGCCTCTCAGAAGGGCAGCGGAGCTGTGAGGGATCTGGAGCGCAAGTGTGATGGGGAGCAGCTGGGGGGGCTCAGTGTGGAGAAGAGGAGGCTCAGGGCAGACCTCATCGCTCTCTGCAATGACCTGAAAGGAGGCTGTGTGAGGTGGGGTCGGCCTCTGCTCCCAGGGAACAGTGATAGGATGAGAGGGGATGGCCTCATGTTGTGCCAGGGGAGGTTCAGATTGTTAGGAACAATTCCTTCTCCCAAAGAGCAGTGAGGCACTGGCACAGGCTGCCCAGGGAGTGGTGTGGTCACCGTCCTTGGAGATGTTCCAGAGGGGAACGTGGGCGGTGGGCACGGTGGGCTGGACTGGGGTTGGACTTGGTGATCTTTACTAACCGTAATGATTCCATGAGAATATGGTACTGTAAATGCTGTTCCAAGAAAGGAAGATTATAAAAGTAGTTTGGGGTTTGAGCAAGAACATTAAAGAAGGCTAGATTAAAAGTAATTCTGTTGCATTCTTAGCCTTGACATTTCAAATCAATGAACTTCATTTTATTGGCGTGTGGCACTAGGGAGTCTTTAACAAAAGGAAGGAAAAAAAAAAAGCCCAAATGAGACTCCAGCTCTGTGACACCGCCTCGATATCTACATGGTCACTGCTTGAGCTAGCGTGGGCCTAAGACCTAGGAGACGACTGTAGATCTGTGAGATCTAGTTTGGATGTTTGGATTTCCAGAGTGCCTTCGATGAGGTTTTTCGGGGGAGCTTCTCAGAAAGCTAGGCTGCCGCAGAACAAAGGGGAAAGTCCTCACGTGGATAAATAATTGTTTAAGTAAATAGCAGGAAGGCACAATCAGTTGTCATGGTGAGAGCTCAGCAGTGGAGATCTGGCAGGGTATGTGTACTCAGGTGTCTGTTCGCTGTAATCCTACATAGAAATCCTCCTTGGAGGAGACTGGTATAGTGCTGCAGAACTCCGACCCGGTGGGTGTCTGGTGGGAGCCCATGGCCGTGCACACTCACACATACATGCTCTCACTCTGCAGAGCTGTAGATGCCTGAATTTTTAGGGAGCATTTGTGACACTGTGCTGAAGACTCAGATGTGGCTTAAATTTGCATTTCAGGGATGCAAGTTGAGCTGTTCAGGCTCAACATTACTTTTTCTTTCTGCCTTGACAGTGTAAAGAATCTGCCCTGTCTCTGTTTGGGGAAATAACGGTTTGAAGCCCTTGAAACTTTCCAGAGATCAACGCACACATTTAAAGTAGGAGTGTTCCTTCAGGCAGTTTCTTTCCTTGAAGTGAAGGATGATATGAGACTTCTTCCCTTTCCTTAGAAACTGGAACATCCGTACAGAATCCTGGGGGAGATCATCATGCATGGTGCAAGGAGCACATTTCCATCAGAGTGGTGCTGTGCAAGGCACCCTGGCAGCTGAGGCCAAGCTGACCATGTCAGACTGACCCAACTGCAGGTTTTGATGAGCTCTATTTTCTTTGCATTCATGCCATTATGCAGTAACAAGCATTTTATTCTGCACCTGGGCTCACCCGGACCTTGTGCTGGTGGCAGGGCTCGGGCTCCTGGCTCTCACCATGTAGTGCTGCTCCAGGGAAGCACTGCCTGCTCTCCAGGAGCTGCTTGCTGGCACGTGAGAGCTCATTGCGATTCAAGGGAAGTCACTGAAACTTTTCTGGAAAAGTAGGTCAGGGAAATCTGGCCGTCAGGAATGTCTAGAGGGAGAAAAGGGGATTTGATAAAGGCGATAGCAGCCCAGCACAATTCACTTCCATCTGTTTCTATTGAGGAGGTTTGTGGCTTTAACATAAATTATAAAGGCATCTACAGATATGGATATTAGAAAAAAATTAGAAAGAGCAGTGAGGCACTGGCACAGGCTGCCCAGGGAGTGGTGGGGTCACCGTCCCTGGAGGTGTTCCAGAGCCGTGGGGATGTGGCACTGAGGGATGTGGTTAGTACAGATGGGTTGGTGGTTGGACCAGGGGATCTTAGAGGTCTCTTCCAACCTCAATGATTCTATGAAAAAAGCCAGTTCCTGCTAAAGTGGCACCTGAGCTTGAGTCCAAAGTGGGACCCTTGGATCTGGCTTCTCCGTGCCCTTGGGCATTGCACTTTCCCTCTCTGCACCCTTGAAACATGGAGCAATTCAGGGGACTCTGGGGGGCTGTGCTGAACCAGCAGCAGCTTTGCTAAGTTGTGCAGTGTGGTGGGAGGATGAGGTGAATCCTCCAAGGTTCAGTCATCTCTTGTGATAGCAACAAAAAGAGATGAGTGCAAGCAGCTGCATTTTGGCTAGTTGCTTTTTAACTGGAAGGGATGGTGGTGATGGAAGGATTTCTCTCACTTACCTTCCAGCACAGCAGTGGAAGAGAGATTTGGTTCACCAAAGTGGTGGCATTGGTTCAGATGAGGCTTAATGGGAGCTGAGCATTGCTGTCCAACTTCTGGCCACCTGGCTCGTTTGCATAGCTCTTGCTTGCACCCCAACACTCTCCCAACAGGAGTGTTTTTGATCCTACTCCAAATGTCTCTGTTTCCTCTTAGCTGAGAGCTCTTCAGGCAGGGCTCTTGTTTGCCAACAAAATGCTTTGGGTTTTTGTTTGTTTTATGAATAACTGTGCTTATAACCGAGAAATATGTACGTGAGGGTGGCTGGAGAAGAAACCTCAGAAACAGCAGCCACCTCTTCTGCTGTAGTAGTTGAGTTGTCCTTGCATCACGCAGGGCAATCAGCATTGAGGTAGTTCCAACCCATCTCTTCCTCTTTGCACGTGTGGCCCTGTTACTAGTCTTTAGTTATAGGAGAAAATGTGTGCAGCTTCAGTCTCCTGCTCTGCTAATGCTTTAGGACTAAAATCCAAATCTAAATCGAGAAGCACCTTCAAGTGCTGCGCTCAGCAGAAAGCATTTTAAGATGGTAGTGCTTCAGCAGCTCCTATCATAAAGGCAAGTCCCAGGGAGAGAGGCTTGCTTCAGAGGCTTGCTTCAGGACTTGTGCAAAAAAAAATAAAATAATAATCATGAGACACAACGTATTAATGCATCTTCATGTCAGTACTTCTGGCAACACGCATGTTAGTACTTTTGGCAGCATGCACTCACATGTGACTTTGGCCAGTGCAGATGCAGTGGACCTCGGGCCTTCTAGACAGAGGACAAGATGTTCAAGGCCAGGCTGGATGGGGCCCTGGGCAGCGTGCCTGATGTAGTTAGTGGTCAGGAACCCTGCTCTCAGCTGGGAGGTTGGATCTTTGAGGTCCCTCCCAACCCAAACCACTCTATGATTCTTTGATATGATTCTATGTGAACGCTGATAATAGGAGTCCTTGGTGTCTTGGGTGAGAGTTGGATCCTTTGTCCATTCTGGTGGTAGGAAGAGAAACATGCAAGGCTGTCAGACAACATAAGCTTCCTTCCTCCAGGATGGGCCAGAGATGGAGTCTCAGCTGATAACAATCATCCTGCTGATACTGCTACTGTCAACAGACTCTGTGGGGCTCTGCTGCAAGCTTGCATCTGCTCTTCTTGCATTCTGGAGCAACTCAACTATATGGAAAAAGCTTTGTGTACCTTCTCACAGAGGCAGGATGAAGTCAGTAGTCCATCTCTGGGCAGCCCTCTACCACCTGTAGTGTGGCTGCTCAGCAGCATGGGCTCAGGGAGGTCTACAAGATGAAGGGTACCCAGTCAGCTGTGAGCTCCTAGTGGCCTTTCCTCCAGGAGTCCTATAAAATCATAGGGTTATGCAGTATATTCATTTTTAGCTTACTTTTTTAAAAGTGGAAGAGTGACTCATGTTGTGTTTACTGGCTGGAAAAGTCGCACAAAATTAATCTGCTATTGTATGAAAATGAGAATTGAGTTTAAATCCCCAAAATCAGTCCTTTAAATTGGCTCACTGAGGCTACTTGAGGTATACTGGGTTGTAAGAACATCCAACTAAACATGTTTTTCATGGGAAAACCCAGTTAATTGGATGGAGGATCATTATTCCTGAGTAGTCAAACCAATGGATTCTGGTCAGCACTCTCCAAGAGTCTGGAGCTAGATCTTATCTCATATACCCTCCCTTTTTACTTGGCGGTTCAAAGAGGAAAACCAGCTTTCTGCTCTTTCAAGCTCTGAGTTGGTTTCTTCTGCTCTGCAGTTTGCCAGTGAAACTAAGTGTTTCATTTCAGTTTGCTCGGGGTATTCTCCTTGCAGCTGGATCAGGAGATGGCCACTGGGGCTCACAGTTAGCTCTGCTTCCAGATGTCTGCCCAGTGAGGTCCCTCAGCTTGCTGCTTTCAATTCTTTGAAGCTAAGAAGCGTTTTACTGCCATTTCTTTTAAATTTAAATCCTTACAATTATCATTATTATTAACTGCATAGTAGGACGATTGTTAAAATCTCTATGTCCATTTTACTTAAGTGTATTTCTCTTTATCCAGAGACTTGAATACAGTATCCCCGCTTTTGTGTCCGCTCTCAGGAGCGCTGTGTTGGCTCTTGTCTGCACACATCTGGTCTGGAGGAAGGCAGCTGCAGAGGAGATCAAATGCCAGGGATTTCTGCAAACATTCTTGTGCTGAGACTCAGCATGACAGAACCTGAAGGGCAGCTCAGGATTGCTGAAGCAGGAGGCTCGTGGCCCAGATGATGAATGGTCAGCGTTGTGCAGGCCCCAGAAAGTGCATCCACCTGAAAAGCACTGTGCATCCATGACCAAGGAATGCGGCCTGTGGTCGGGGCAGGGCTGTGTACGTTCTTAACCTGGCCTCATTGTAAAACCCTGGTCTGGAGCGGTGTGCCCTGTGAACTGCAAGTGACTGTCAGGCTCAGGTGCTGTGCTTTCAGGACTCGCTGCCTGACTTGTGTTCCTCCTTGGCAGAAGCAGCAGCTCTTGCCCATGGTGGACCTGCTCTTGCAGGATGCTCTTGGTTCTTCTGATGTGACCTTCTTCCTTCCTTTGATTGTGATGTGCATCCCCATCCTGTCCTTGCTGGCATCCTTCATCTCCTCTGATTACAGAGTTGGATGCTGTCTAGAAGCTCTTTTGGCTCTGAACCTGGATACTTGGGCTATGTGGGGCAAAGCAGTATGATTGTGTGCAGAGGAAACGAAAGAAGTTTCAGAGAAGACTCACAAAATCCCTGTAGCCAGACAAGGCTGCATGCAGAGTATTCAGTTTTGACTAGGGCACGATCTGACCACACTGTGCTTCATGGCCGTGCTGGAGAGTTAGACTAGTGTTTTGTGTTGTGTGTTTGTTTGTTTGTTTTCTACAGGAAAGATGTGCTTTGGCTGTTGCAATGTGAAGGATGGCTGGATCGTGTATAGTCGTGGTGAGGGCAGAGGTAACTCCAGTGGGATCTAACTAAATGGCCTATACATGCCTCTCTAATTATGTCTTGATTTTAAGCAGGGATTATTCTTGTAAAGCTGTACTTAGATTTGCCAGGGCAATTTCAGTGCATATCAACCTTTTTAAAAGTGTAGGTGACACCAGAGGATGTTGGTGGTATTTGCTTCTATGAACAGGACCAAACTGTGCTCCCGTTCCCCCCACTGAAGCCAGCTCCAATGAGCCTGCTGGCTGTGAGTGCTTCCTAGTGGGGAGCTGATGGGGACTGCTGCGGTACAGTGGACAGAATATGGGAATCTTGAACACACTGGACTTCTGGTGTAGTGCAGGAATCAGAGGAAGCATCCTGTGCCTGCTGTGATAGTGGAACTGTTGCTCCTGCAGGTTGGCCCAAAGGGCTGCTCTGAGCATCTCCTGCCCAGCAGCCCGCAGGGCTGGCTGCCCCCGGCCCTGCCACTGCCAGAGATGAAGCTCATGTTCTAAGGCTAAGTACTCCAAGCGTGTCTGCACGGTTTGGGTGAACCAGCTTGTACTTGGGGACCCCTAAGGAATGTGTCTCTGTGACCAGCTTTTTGCCAGGAAGCAGAAGGAGCCCTGTGTGCTTCTTGAAAGGACATCTTCAGATAGAGAAGACAAACATAAGGTGCTGCTAACAAGCTATGAATTCTTTAGGACCTTGGCTTCTCTGGCCTTGTGTTTTGTTGTAGTTTCTGCACATTGCTGTGCATGCCATTGATAATGTGACTGGGTTTCATCTTTTAGATGCTTGTTTCTTGGCCCTGGGGTCTGAAGATAGCATGATCTCACCAGGCTGCTGTGCTACCCCTCCCTCCAGGCACTGGGGCGGTTTGTCTGAGCCCTTCACAGCATTTCTTTGTGAGGAACTGCCAGATATTTCTGAACAAGTGTTTTTGTTCAGGAAGTACCTTCCTGGGATGCCCAGATCCTGGGCCTCTGGTTAGGTTGGCTCCCCTGCTGTTGATGACATCCTTGGAATTCTATCCTTTTCTTAAACATTGTCACCAGCTACTTCTCAGTCACATGCGGTCTTAATTATTGCCAGCCCTTCTTAACCACTTCCTCTGTGCTAGATAGGAAGAACCAGAGGTGCCTCTTCTGACTGTTTTCAAAACTCTTCAGTGTTACTTTGGCCTTGAACTAGCTTTTATTTCTTTTGTAGGTTCCATTCACAATTTGATCAGCGAACCGAAACAAGTCACATTTCTGTCCCTTCTGCTTCACTTGGCTGGTACAGAGTTGCCTGTGGACCAGTCCCAAGGTGCACACACTGGCACACATCTTTTTTGAACGAGCCACGTAGAAGAGCTGGAGATTAATCATTTCAGAAGTGCTTAACTGCCTCCTGTATAAATTCAGAACACTTAGGAGGGAAAAAAAAAACAAGGACGCTGCATCTGAACATGCAGGTTTGACCTGGCCAACAGGTGCCCAGATAGAGGGTGTAAAGGAGCACCTCTGTCACACCAGGTGGCTTGGTGTGCACCCATCGTGCAGGAAATCCTTCCCCTCAGCCACAGAAGCATCCATCTTGTTAGAGCCTGGCTCTGCCTGCAGCTTGCTGAGGTGCTGGTTGGGCACAGTGGTCCTTGGAGAGGATGTCCTGTTCCATGGGGATGGGAGCAGCTCCAGTGTCCTCTGCTTCATGTGTCTGCTGTCATCGAGCCAGTTAGGTTGGAGTCCTTCAGGTTCATCAAGGGGCAGCCAGACCCTGCTTCTTAGGTTTGCTCTGTGAGCAGGCATTGAGCACCAGGCACTGTTCTGCTGCTGGGCTTTTCAGGTAAACACGCAGTGCCCCTCAGCTTGAGCTGTAGCAGGGCGTGCATTCTGCTTGCTTTCTGCTCCTGCTGCGTGGTGTGTGACACCTTAGCAAGGCACACGTGGCTGAGTGGAAGCAGGCTGGGGCTGCAGCAGCATGGACAGCTCTCCTTTTGCTGCTACAGAAGTCTGATGTGGTGCGTGGATAGCACTGCTCTTAGCAACACTATCTTTTGAAGGTACAAGTGGGGACCAGACTTCAAACTGGCCAAAAAAAAAAAAAGGTTTGAAGCAGAACCAGTGGAAGAAGCCTTGAACAGAGGCTGACTACATCTGGGAAGGCAGCACAGCGGCTTTGTTACAATAGCAGTGCTCCAGCTGGTGCAGTTATCAGGGACAGTAGTACTAGCCCGTGATGATTCATCAGGGCACTTCTCTGCTGCTGACTTTTCCTAGCACAGAGCAGCGTGACCAGACTGTAAAATGGCACTGTGAGCTGCCAGGTTTGTGTCTGACTTAAATGAGATTGAATGTTAGCAGGAAAAGAACTTTGTTGGGAAGCATGGAGTTCCCATTAGTACTTCCGTCTTCCCCCTTAGGCCTGAGGAAGAAAATGGTTTTGCATATCGCGTTAGGTACTGAGAAGCTCGTGCCTTCCAGGCAACATCAGCAGATGCATCACCTGGCTGTGCTGCATCCTCCTGCTCACCTGGCTGCTCCACACACAGGTAGCACGCAGCTCTGAGCCTCTGGGTGGCAGTCAGAGCTCTGGGTGGCAGCCCGTGCAGCTTGGGAATGCATTGAGTGGAGCAGCTGGATGCAGCATGCTCAAGGGCAAACCACTGACCAACCCAGTGCTGATGAGAGATTAAAGAGTTGGGCACTCTTCCAAGGGCTGATTGGAGCGGGGCATGCCTGATAAACATCCGTTCACTGTGAGACAGTGACATTTAGTGCCACTACAGATGGACTGCCCAGGCAGATGAGAACACCTGGAGCTGCTGGGGTGGGCTTTCTCTCCTGTGAGGACAGAGAAATGTGCTCCAGGGCCACAAGGACAGCCGAGGGTCATGGAGACAAGGAAAGATGGATGTAACTGCTGTGCAAGACACTGTTTCTTCCCTTTGCTCTCCCATTTGTCCTAACAGAGGATGTTGCCATGTGATTTGGTGGCATACGCCCTTTTGACACCGACATTCTCACCCATTCCTACTGTGCCTTTGCTTTCCTCTCCTGTGTAGGGTTATGAAACTCGAGTGGGTCTCTCCTGTGTGTGCACCAGCAGCATCTTATTGCGACACTGAGTGCAGTACCTTGACTTCCCAAGGCTGGGAGAGTGTCCTGGGCAGCATTGTGCTGGGCTCAGCGCACTTCTGTGTTCTTCCCCATCAGAGGTGAGCTGGACCGGCCTCTGGGCAGAGCAAGTCAAGCAGTTCTTACAAGCAGCCAGACCTGGGTGCTGCAGGGAGAGCTCCAGGGCATCCCTATTGCCTGGGGTGCCTGATCTTGGCTCACTACCTCCTGCCCTCCACGGGGAGGGTTTGGAGGAAGCAAACACAGAAAGGAGCAGGAATATACAGCCCGGTCCTTTGTGAGCCCTGCTGAACATCTGGCATCCCTCCAGGAGCCCTGTCTCAGAGGTGGGTATCACCTTGAAAAACAAACTGGAGCTGTCAGAGGCAAGAAGAACATCAAAGAGCTGCTGAACAGCTGCTGGTGAAGGCTTAGCCTGCAGCTGTGCATCTCATAGCATTAGTATTGACAAGGATGTGTGGAGGAGCAGTGCTGAGAAGAGTGGTTGTGCTCCAGCATTTGTAGATGGCATAGGAGCTTCAGGCAAAACCCAGGCAGCCTGGCTCCTGCCACGTGAAGTCAGTCACAATATTCAGGAAAATAATACTTACTGCACAGAGCTGTAACTCGCCAGCGCTCAGTGAGCCAAGCACGGAGCAGCGCAGGACACCAGCACACCCTGTTCACCCCGAGCTCAGGCTTGCCTCTGCCAGGCATCTTTTCCAACCCATGGGTAAGTTTTGGGCAGCTGTGCAGCTCCTGTTTCGCAGGGTGCTTGTAAAGCTGCTGCTCCCCCTTCCTCTAGCATAGCCAGGTTTTTGTGTTGAGACAAGAGGTAGGTCGGAATTGTTTTCCACTCCCCACTAATTGCTCTTGCTGTGTACCACAGGCTAATGGGCAAAGCAGAGGCTCTAGCCTGTTCTTCCTGTACAGCACACACCTTGTGTTTTCATCCCATTTTCCTTGCCCCTCCAGCACTCAGAAGAACAGTACTTCTGGTTACTGGGTTGTATTTCCCTGGCATCAGGGGTTTTAGGGATTCACTGAAACGCTGGCTGTGAAATGCAGCAGTGATACTATCCACAGTGCGTGTCACCTAGAACTGCTGTCTCCTGCTGGGGAAATGAGGTGGGAAGGACTTCAGACCGGAGAGAGGGTTCTGGTGCTGGAACTGAATTTCACAAAAAGCACGTGTTGCAGGAACTTTGATTTTCAAGGTACGCTCACAAGGCAAATTGCTGACAGTGTTAAAAATGCTTCGTCAGACTTCGGAGCAAAAATTCCAACTCATTTCACTGGAGAGGAAGGAAATGGCTGCCTAGCTGCAGCCTGGATCTGAGAAGGGAAAAACATACCTGGAAGGATGCTTTGGGGAGGGGAGTGGTTCAAAGTTTGAATTTGGTGCCTACGTTGTTTGGATACTCTGAAAAATTTCACCTGTCGTGATCATCGTGGATCAGTCCCGACCTGTAGGGATCTGCTGGGATTAGTGGAGGACCCACTGCTGGCCAGTGCTGGCATTAAACCCAAAGCAGTGACACAGATCTGGGTGATGCACAGACTGGTTAAGTAACAGATAAAAAGAGGGTCATTAGGGATAGCCAAGCTGCTGAGGAGCACTGTTTTAAAAAGGTGTACTCAATTGTTGTAAATAAATACGTGTAGGCTCCAGAATGTGCATGCTGATCTCTCTGGGAAGGGAGGTGGTGCTGCAGAACGCAGAGTTTTGAAAAGGGTTTGGGGTTGCGGGGTCCCAGCTGTGCCTGAGCAAGTGAGGTATTATCAGGGATACAAGAGCCCTGTTGTTTCAGGTTAAGGAAATGGTCAGAGCTGCTAAGTATGCATGTACACTTCCTTGAGGAGAAACACCAGGTACTGATGGGATTCCCGAATCGTTCCGGGAGGAGCGTGAAGAGCTAATGAAGAGATTGCTTTGGATGAGGAGCACAGCTGCCAGGTAGAACTGCAGTCTTCCAGAATCCTCAAATTAAGACTTTGTGTCTTTATGGAAGTTTTAATCTTTTGAGGATAACTTTTCCATGACCGTATGGAAAACTGTAGTAAGTATTCTGTGCTCGACTTAGGCATTCAAGCCTCCATCCTCCTGTTGGCTCCTCTAGGGTCTCTGGAAAGCCAAAGTCAGTGCTGGCTGGGGAGTGGTGCTAGCCATGCTTAGCCCCTCTGCAAGCTTTTCCCTGGTAGTGCTGGTTGCTGCTGTTCCCATCATTCTGCCAGTGCTCCACATGATGCTGGCTGTCTCATGGACATCAGCTGATCCTTTGATTGCTGAGCTCAGTTTCCTCGGTGGGTTTTTCACCAGGATGTATCTTCACGGGGCCGTTCAGCTCTGGGTGACACTGTGCAAGGAAGAGCTGAGTTGTGATGTCTGCACGGGAACATTCGCCATAACTAAGTCCAGGATAAGAGTGGATTTAAGTACTTTGGTTTATAAATAAACAGCACTCGTGGCCAAGGTAGATTTAAGCAGAGCTGGCGACAGTCCTGCTTGGGAAGGGATCTCATCACCACATGGCCTGCTGTTGGACTTCCTGTCGCATGCTAATCCCTTAAGCCTGCTTTAGCTCCGTTAATTTTCCTTCTTTCCTTTTTCCCCCAATGGGCTGTGTCAGTGGCTCGTGAATGCCAGCATCCCTTGGCCAAGCCCGTGCCTGCGGCTGGGCCAAGCATCCAGGCTGCCTTTGGAGCACCGGGTACCATGTGGCAGGACCCCAGGGATGGTGGTGCCTGAATGCGTCCCATTCTCTCTGTCTTACAGGCTCTGCAGTCTGCGCCTGAAGAAACTCACTGTGCTGAAAGAGCTGGATAAAGAGCTGAGCTCTGTGCTTATCGCCGTGAAGATTCAGGTAGGTCCTCTCCCTGCTGCTGCCTCATGGCAGCGAGCCCGTCCTTGTGCCCTCGGTGAAGTGCTGGTCTACACATCCCTCCCTCTGTGCCGACCCCTCGTTCCTGTCTCATTTAGCAGCCCTGGGGAGATTTGGGCTCCCAGGCAGGTGGCAGTGATGTTGCAGAAGTAGGAGCAAACTGCCTGGTGCTGGTGGGCATCAGGGATGAAGGTAGGTAGGCACTGGGACCAAGAGCATCCTGCCTCCCTGCCTCAGCCAAGGCTGTGCTCTTAGGCTGCTTTTGGAAGCTCAGTGTCCCTACCCTGCTACTCCCTACCCCTTAGGCTATCCTGGGGTGTGGGTGCTTTCTGGCAGCATTCTCTATCTGGATTCCCATCCTGAGGAGGGCAGGAAGGCTGTGTGAGGGATGGGGCAGCTCTGTGCATGCCTTCTGCTGCCATGTGCGATCCCAGTGCGATCTCATTGCTGCCTCGGCTGCCTCCCCCCCCCCTTTCACTGTGCCTCTACTCTGAACCAGGCGGAGGGAAGAGGAGAGGATCTTCCTCACCAGGGGGAGAGGGAATTTGCCACCGTCTCATATGTGCAGTCCTGCCCTCTCTGAGCTGCTGGTGGAGAGATAGGTCCTTGGGGGTGCAGGCACATGCTTTGCCGAGGTACAGCACGGGAGGTGCCTCCTGACTTCGCTGCCCTGTCTGCGGCTCCCCGAACCCAGCTGGGGTGCTGATGTCCTTCCTTCGTTCTTGTCAGCAGGCTGAAAAGCCGCTGATCCCATTGAGCGCCCTGTGGGGCGGGAGCTCAGCAGCTTTGCGCTCCCACAGAGCTCTTTGTGCTGCACACATTAGGACCTAAATCCTGGATTAGTGCTGGAAGCTGCTGCGTTACTGGAGCTCCGAGAGCCGGGATTTGCCTTCATGGCAGGCCTGGTTCACTTGCCCAGAAGGATCTGAAAGCTAAATGTCTGAAACAAGGGGCCTGGAGGGAGGAAATCAGGAGGGTGCTGCGGTCCACGCAAAGTTTGTCAGCGTCCTGCTTGGCCAGCTGCATGTATGGTGCCATGCAGGAGAGCTGAAAGCGCTGGCCGTGCCCCTTCGATGCGGGCACTGGTGAGTGAGTGAGCTGGGCAGGAGGGAGCAACTGAGGCTGGGCTGCAGTGCAGGGCTGGGGCTGGAAGTGGGCTGTCTGCCTGGAGGGCTGTGCTCCTACCTGGGCTGCCTCCGCAGGCCTGAGCAGCCGCCTTGGCAGGGCTACGACTGCCAAGCCTTCCTGGAAGGCAGATGGAAGCTGTAGGCAGCTTCAATGCAACCTGCCTACAGAATGGTCTCAGATGGATCCATTCCTCCTGCTTCTCTCCTAGGTAACAGATGAGTCACACTTGCAAATAGCTGTTTGATGGCTGCCCGGCAAGTGTTGCCATCTCTTGGATGGAAGCAGATGATGCATGCAGTTTGTGGAGGACCTGGAGCTTCCCAAGGAGGCAACTGGGGACTGGTGGAAAGGGGAGCTATGCTCTCTCCCATTTCAGTTGTAGCTCTGCTGGGTTGGGGTAAGGCTGTCAGGAAGCAGCTGCTCCAAAAGGCACCTTACATGGAAACAAGGCTCTGACCCTGCCCAGTGCTGCCAGATGTGCCTGGCTTAGCACCATAAAGGTGCCATTATCTTGCCTTGGCTCCATAACTGTGATTATGGTGTGAAGGGAAATGTGCTGCTCCTTCTTGGCAGAGAGACATCATAATTCAGGAACTCCCCATCTTGAGCTGTGAGAAGGAAGGGGAAGCAGTCGAAGAAAGAGGAAAAGAAGTCCCCGTGCTCCCAGAGCAGGTGTTGTGGGAGGGATGCAGCTGCTCTCTGGATGTGGCTGGTGGCTCAGATTCAGCCCTTGTTGGATTTTCTGCCTCTTGTCATGCGTAGAAGGTACTTGCAGGGTTTTCTGTCCACACCTCACTTGTGGGTTGCTCCTGGTCTTATTGCAACCGCTTGCTAGGAGACTTTCCACTCCCGAGCAATCTCAGCTACTCCTTAAGGAACTGAGTTTCCTGGTGATATTTAAAAAGTTGTTCTTTCCCAAAAAGCTTCTTTACCTCAAATTTTGAGTGGTGCTTTTCTGTCTGCTTTGGCCTGGTTTCAGGATGTGTCAGTGAGCAGGAGCCTGGTTCTTGCCTCAGTGGACAAGGAAAGGTCAAAGCCCATCACCTGTCTGGTAGTGCAGGGTTTTCCTTTGCTCTGTCCCCAGAAGTAACATCTTCATGAAGAATAACTGCACCGGTGTGTGTAGCCTGATGAAAGACCAAATCTTTGGTGAAAAGCCACTCCATAACAAACAGCAAACAGTAAATGTGCCAAAGTAAATGGTTGTAGCAGTGACCACCTACCATCTTTCAATAAAGAGCAATGCAGGAAGGAAGAGTCGGTGCATTCTTGGCCAGGAAAGCTCACAGATGGTGAAGGGGATTAGCTCCACCTCCTCTCTTCCGTCTCAGGAAGCCTTTTCACAGGGAAAGCCTCACTCCTGGCATAGTTGCTGGGAGCTGTGTTGCAGACAGCTCTTGGAAACCAAGGACTGTCTCTGTAGAGCTTGTCTTTGCCGTGGCATTGGTGAGATTTGTGATGCTGCATTACTGCAAGGTGTGGAGGCCTTTCTTGCTTCCCCTCTTTATTTTTATTTTTTCCTTCTTTAGCCTGGGTAACACCAGCAGTGGCAGTGCAGGAAAGGCCTTCAACCTGGGCTGGCTTGACCCTCCTGCAGTTCCCATCAGCAGAGCACCCTTGGCGCAATCTGGGCTATGAAGCACTCTTACCCATTGCCATCTCCTTTGATTGTGGAAGAGAAGCAACTTAGGTCTCTGTTACTGGGCCACCTGCTTGCCACTGTCATGGCTTTTGGGGCTGCTGTCCCATTTGCAGTGGGCACAAGGAGAGCAGGAGGCTCTAGCCTTGTTTTTCTCTAGGATTTGGCTCAGTTGCTGAAGGGTCTCTGGTCATGGCTGACTTAGGCTTCTGCTGGCCATGGCATCTGTGAGGCCTTTAGCAGCTCAGGAGAAATGCAGGGTTTGCAAGGTGGCTCTGAGAGGTGGAACGGAGCAGAGTCTATGTACATGATGCAGTGTGGCCTCCGTGCTCCAGCTTAGCAGTGTGTGCTTACTGATCTTCTCATAGGGTTCGAAGCGAGTCCTGAGATCAAACGAATATGTTCTCCCACCTGGCGGCCTGATGGAGACCGAGCTGGAGCTCACCTTCTCGCTGCAGGTACCTTGTCACTCTCCTGGTGCTTCCCTCACACAGCGTTCCTCTGCAAGCTCAGCTGTAGGGGCTGGCTGTGATGGGGGCAGCCTCTGAGGAGGGGCTTGGATCATAACAGCGCAGACTGATGCTGCTGGCCAGCTGCTCCAGTGCTTTGGGGATTGTTTTGCTGGGCAGTGGGGATTTGGAGGATGATGTAATGGCCTTTGAGCAGGCCAGATCCTGCTGTATATCAGCACTTGGGAAGAGTTCTCTACCTACCCGTGTGCTGCGTTGAGCCCTGCTGTCACGCTGCTATCTCCCTATGCTTCCCTTCCCCAGTACCCACACTTTCTCAAGAGAGATGGCAATAAACTGCAGATAATGCTGCAGAGGAGGAAGAGGTACAAGAACCGCACGATCCTGGGCTACAAGACCCTTGCCGTGGGCATCATTAACATGGCTGAGGTATGGGGTGCTGGAAACGGGGGGAGCTTGGCATGACCTCCGTGTACCAGTGCGGGGAAGGGAACTCGGCTGGCTGGCAGGCACTCGATGTTGAGTGCTCTGGCTTTTTGGCTCCCCATCAGGCAGAGGAGTGGGCTGCTGGTCACCTGTATCACCTGCCAGGGGGCTTGTCTGTCTGTCTGTCTGCCTAGGTGATGCAGCACCCAACAGATGGAGGGCAGCTCCTGAGCCTCCACAGCAACATGAAGGATGTGAACATCCGAGTGGCTGAAATCAGCATCTACTCTTTGTCCAGTCAACCCATTGACCATGAGGATGGGAGTGTCCCCTCAGGTCCTAAAATCAAAGCCTCAGGTGTGTTAGTGCTCATCACAGACCAAAACGCAAGCATTTTGGGTAGGGCTTGGGTAATGGTGTGCATGCCTAAGCACCTGCCAGCAATATTGGTCATTTGGCCTTGACATGTGTCTTGTTCAGCTGTGGCATCTGCAGTATCTGCTTTCAGATCGCTCTCCAGACATTGATAACTACTCTGAAGAAGAGGATGACAGCTTCTCCTCAGAGCAGGAGGCCAGTGATGATGCTGTGCAGGGCCAGGTAAGGGAGGTCTGGTTTACATTTTGGTCCCATCTCTCGGGCAAGGATCGGGAGCTGAGGGTCTCCATCACCCCAAGGTCTCACATTTCCCTAGCAAACATTTGTCATGGTTTCAGAGGGTAGAGGGACACAGTACCTGGTGGCAGGAAGGACTGTGGGCTGCAGCCAAGCCCAAAATGGGGCAGGGAACTTTGGAGAGCTGCAGTGTATGTGGATGAGCCACAGGTCTCACCCATGTGTCCTTGGAGCTGTCTGGTCTGCAGCACAAACCCCCCTTGCTGAGCACTCTCCACCTTGCACCACAGATTCTCTGTCATTTGCCTGTGTTAAAAGACCAAAAACTGCCCTGAGCTGCCCTGTCTCTGGGAGATGATAGAGGTTTTAAGAAGTAGAAGTCTGGGTCTGAGAACAGTTAGGTGGCAGAGCCATCCCAGCCCTGTGGTGAGTTGTGCCACTGCTGTTCGCTGTCCTCCTGTTGTAGGGCATACCCTCAAGGACAAAAAAGCCTCGTGGTACTGTGCTGATCAGGAGCAGGGGCAAACCCAGATCTTTTCAGCTTTGATCGCATTACCTATCTCACCATGCCAGACTAATATATCACAGCTCCATGCTCTTGGAAGCTGTGCGGATCCTTGAGGCTTATCCCTGGAAGAACACTTCTGTATGACCCAGGTTTCTCATTGGCTGCAGGAGGCCCTGGCTTGTGTCTTTGGCTTCCTTTCCAACCCCAAAGGTCTGATCTCTGCTATTGCTGGGCAAAGAAGTGCACTAGGGTCAGCATGTTTTATGTATAATCTGTTTCTCTGATGTTCTGTGGCCTCTTGCCTGCAGGACCTGTTTGATGAAGAGGATGACTTGAGGAAAACCAAGAAGGCTAGGAGGAAAATGATCCGAACCACATCAATGACCAGAGTAACATCCATGTTTCCAATGTGATCAAAGCAATGGAAAGGACTGAATTTCTCCCCTCCCTGAAGGGAATGGGATTGGGTTTTGGGGAGCAGGGGGATGCTGGCACTGGTGCAGAGCAGGTGACTCTAGAGCCCTTGGCTTTGAGCAGAAAAGGAAATCATCCTGCCATTACTGAGCTGGCTTGTTGGTCATAGCCATACCACAGCTCGTGGCCTATACTGTGCTTAGCTTGGCTTTATGTAGATGGTATTCTGTGGCTTCTGTGGCATGGTCTCTTCTCTTTCACTGCCTGAGGAGAAGGAAGACTGGTAGGAGGAAGGCCATTAGCAGCCCTTCTGCTGCGCTCACAGCCCCCTGACCTCCAAGCATTTCCGTGTCCCCATCTGCCTAAGCCCTGCAGGTCCCTGGGCACCTTCTCACTGAGTGTGTTCCCTTTCTTTTCTTGACTGAAAGCAGCATTCCTCAAAGAGGTGTTCTGAGAGAAAGGGGATTTAAATGGAGAGAAAGTGCTATTCCAGCCTATAGCAAAGAAAGTCAGAGTACTTGCACCCTCCCTCAAGCTCATATACAGCATTTTCCTGAGGAGTCCACATTTAGTCCAAATCCAACAATAAATTTAAGGAGGAAGGGAGATTGTAGCTGAGCATGGGCCTGTAGACCCAGAAAAGTACCAGTGTCCTGTTAAAGGTGGTAACTGGGGGCTGTGCGTTAAACGTCTTGGAACTTGTTTTGATAGTTTTTGCTGATCTTTATTTCCCTCCTTTGTTTTGTTTTAGCAACCAAACTTCAAGCAGAAGTTTGTGGCTTTGCTGAAGAGGTTTAAAGTGACAGAGGAGGTAAGAAGCAGGAAGGCTGACCCACCTGGCAGTGTCCGTTTGCAGATATGTAGATCTCAGAGTGCCGGTTTCCACTAACTGGGGGTGTGACGCATGAGCTGCAGGTGCTCTGGAGTATTCTCAAAGATGTTGTGAGATATGGCACAGACTGGGGCTTGGCCTTTCTGAAGCTTTCTTCTTCAAGAAGGCAGCTCCTGAGCCTCATGATCAATCATCCAAGACACCTTCCAAAAGAGCCTGTTGGGGAGAGTGGCCATGCAAGGAAGGGTGCTGTCATACACTGGCTCTGTACCAGGAAATGGCACTGCACTCACCCTGCTCATCACTAAGAGCCTAGCATCAGCATTTGGGTAACTGGCCTAGGCTGGGAGCCTGCAGTGAGCTCATGGCACTGCTAGCGGAGGTCTACCAAAGTGTCTACTCCAGGGACTGTGGCTGTCTGAGATTCCTTCAGATGTCATGCTCATGGCAATCTCCTATGGCCAATGACAATGTCACTTGCTCCTTCTGCAGGCTAGGTTTGGCTCCCTGAGGTCAGAACACTGCAGTGCTACTAGGAGGGAGCCTGCATGTGTCTTGTCTGGAATGCAGGTGACTCCATATCTCTTCATTGCTCTCCGGGCTTGGTCCCACAGGTCCTGGACTCTGACCCTGTAGACCAGACCCAGGAGGTGGAGGAAGACCTGGGCTTGCTCTATGACAGCCTGGAAGAGTGCAACAACAGTGACAGTGGCCCAGAAATTGAGGACAATGAGAGTGTGCACAGTACACCCAAGCCCACCCTGAGGTAAGGATCACAGGAAGCCACAGGCCAACAGCACAGTCCATGGAGCCTGGAGAAATGCTTTCTGTCGCTTTTCTGTTGCTTGGACTAATGCAGGCATTGTCCCCTCTCCATTCCCATTGCCATATTCTGTTGGCACAACTGAGCTCCTCACTTGCATATCCTGTTTAAAAACACCTCAAAACTGCTCATTAAAATTGTGTTCATTCATATTGAGTTTCATTTAATATCCTCCCGGTCCAGCATCTGACACTGATCCTGGTCTGCTGGAAGAGTTTCTCCTTGATCTAAGCCCATGCTGCTCCCAGCTCTCATATCTTTCTGCTGACAGTCCTGACATTCTCAGTTTCTCAACACCAAAGCATGCCTGTCTTTTGAGTGCATTGTCTCATGACTGCTAGGACTGGTTCCTGTGTCCCTGTGGGGTCTGCATGCTGTGTTCCAACCTTCTGTAGAGGTGTGTGGCTAGCAACCATCAGTGATGTTCCTCATCCTACTTACTCCCCAGGCACCATGTGGCTTGCCTTGCTCTCCCCAGCACTGCTGACTTTGGCACAGTGGTCTCCAGTGGACCGTGCAATGGAACTAGGCTTTTGTCCCACGTGTTCTGCGTTCACCTGGCTTCTCTGCTCCTGGCTGTTCTGTTTCTGTGCTGTCCTTTTGTGACAAAGTTGCCTTCTATCCTCTTTCTGCTTGGCTGCCTCACAGTGCCCCAGGTCTCTTCTAGCCAAGTCAAGATTCCTTGTCCTTATTGTTGCTATAGTTCAGTATTTAAATACAGTTTGGAGTAGTTTGTATCCCTGCTGAAGGTACTCAGCAGGGGTAGCAGACTTGGCCTGCACAGGAAAGATGTGCGAGAAGAAAACTGCTGGATTCAGGAACCACTTCAAGGCACTGGGGAAGGAAAAGGAGTGGTAGTCACATCCCTCAAATCTATGAGTTGTTGTAAGAAGGTGGCAGATGTGTGGGCAGGAGGGAGCTGCGTAGGTGGTCTGCTTGGATCTCTGAAAGGAATTTCATGTGGGCTCTCCCCGAAGGCTTTAAAGTAACAAAGGTGCTGTGGAAGAAAAAAGGAAGCTCTTCTTTTGGTCAGATAGCACTTTACGTACGTAAACTATTTAAACTATGTAAACTGTAAAAAAAAGTCTGTTAAGAGTGTTTAAATGTAAGACCTGGCTGTGACCCTGCAAATCCCTACTTGCAGACATCTGCTCTCTGGGAGAGCATCCAGGACAAGTGCTGGTTTGTGCTTGCACCTGCCCTTACGGCCTTCCTTGGGCGTTTAGCCTTTCTGGTAGGGAAGCCTGATGTGCCCTGGGCTGCTTTTCAGCCCGTTCAGTGTCCCTAGCTTGGTTTGCTCTCTGTTGTCTCAGTTTCTGGCAGTGCTGAGTGTGCATCTCTTTGAGTTCCCATTAAAGGCTCTGTACTTTTTTCTGAGTAGAAATGAAAGCCATGTGTAGGCTGTGTGTTCACAGTGCCCTGCATAGCGTTCTCACCCTGCCTGCCTCAGGAAGCTGGTGAGGACCTTCCAACCTATCCTGTAAATTCAAGATATGATCTTCACATTGGATTTGTTTATTGTCATAGACAGCCTTGCCTAGGCACCATGAAGCTCTCAGTGGAGCAGGGGCATTCAGGTGGTCTTTGAAGCTGGAGCTAGAACTGAGGCTATAAGATCCCAGCAACGAGAGGCTTTGTCTGAAGATCAGAAGCAAAGGAACAAATGTCTCCTTAGGGGCTGAGAACATGGATGGGGGAAGGAAGGTGGCTAGTTCATAGGGAGCAGAAAGGCTGTGCAGAAGGTTTACATGAAGCTGAACCTGCTGAGGCTCTGACTCAGTCGTACCAGCAGGAGAACCTCTACATTGCAGAGCAAGGAAAGCTGAGAATTGCAGGAGAGCTCCGTGCTGAGTGTGACACATCCTGTAGTGATGAAAGCTTCTGGACTGCAAGTGAGAGAGGACAGATGGACCCTTTTGTCTAGCTGAAAACTAGACAAAATGTGTGCAATCCAGAGGCATCCAATCTAACGAAAAGGAAGGGACGAAGGCACCTGTTTGTTGAGGTGCCAGTGACAGCAGGGTAAGCGGTGTCCTGGTAGGATTACTGCAACAGTACAAAGGAGTGGGAGAGAAAACTCACACAAAATTTTTCTGGCTTGTGTTTTTAATATAGTCAGTGTGGATCGAATTGTTGGCTGAGAAAAGGTGAGGGTAGAGTAATGACTGCACAGGGTGGTAACAGTGCCTGAGATCCTGGAGTGGACGTTGAAGGGGTGGAGAGAGCAGAAATGTGCTAATAACGGGAGGCATCAATTATCCCTGTGTGACCCGGGGAAAAGAGCTCATCAGGGCACAATGCTGACTCTAAATCTGCAGCTCTTGTAAATGAATGCATTGGAAAGGAGCTGGTCGTGGAGCTAGTGAGGGGAAAACAGCCGTGACGTCTCCTGGACAGTGTACAGACACTGCTGCTGAGGAGTTGCTCTGTTGTGGGGACCGTGGCTTACTGAGTTGAAATGTTGCTGTAGGAGCAGTGAAAGCAAAGAACCCAGCCAACATTGTTGTGCCTGGCAGCATAGCGTGCTGCACACAAATAAGGAGATGTGTTAAAGGAAAGCAGCAGGGGCAGCCAAGATGTTCAGAATCATGTAGGTATCCTGCAGAAAGCTGCAGGTACATCCAGGTGAGAATAACAGATAGCAATTGGCAACTCTGGCAGAGTCCTAAGAGAAGAACCGCTGTGGTGGCAGAGATGGTCCTGCGGTCCCAAGGGGGTTTCGTGTTGACTACCTTGGCTTTGGGAACAGCACCTTGGAGTGGCACCTTAGTGTGGCTCTATCAAAACTTCAGCTCAGGGACGTTTACAAAAGACACGTTGAAATGCTAGGGAACAAAACAGCACATTGCTGTACTGCGACGCCCCATGACGCTGCAGCCAGCAGGGCCTCGGGGAAAGTGGAAGCGACTGCTGGAAGCAAGCGTCGTTTCATCAGGCTGCTGAGCACATGGGTGTCTGCCCCGTGTCCCGCTAGGGACCTCTCCGCAGTGCTCTGTGCTTGGGATAGGCTGGCGGGGGCGTGCTGGGATTGCGGTGACTTTGTTCCTCTCTTATTCCTGCCTTTTTCTCTCCCATCTGTCTGTCTGTCCGTCCGTCCGTCTGTCTGTTTCTCTGCAGGCGTTTCTTTGAGGGAGTCTCTCATTCTGGTTCCCAGACTGAGATCGGCAGTCTGCACAGCCAGAAAGGGCAGGACCAAGAGTCGGGCAGCCCTGTGAGTTACACCACCACCACCACTACCACCACCTCCTGTCCCTTCCCTCCCCGGCCAGCCCAGCATCCCTGCAGTGCCTGCAGCTCCCTCTGAGACCGCTCCTCCCGGCAGCGCCTGCCTGGGGCTGCTCCTTCCCTTCTTTCCTCTTCTTTCTCCCAGTGCAGGCAGACAGGTAGCGATGGCCTTCCAGGCAAGGCAGGGGGACATCCTCTGGGGCTGGTCCCAGAGAGCGGGACCGTGTGTTCCACGAGGTCCCACCGCAGGCACGAGTCATTCCCTGCACAGGGCAGTCCATCCCCATCTGACCCTGCTCCATGTCCCCCAGGGTGAGGCGGAAAAGCGGAAGCCAGGAGCACAGCGAGCACAGGAAGAGCCAGGAGCCGAGGTCCCTGTGGTGGTGAGTCCAGTGTATGGGGTGTGGAGCAGGGCTGGAGTGAGAGCAGGAGATAGGGCTGCAGGAGATGCAACCCTGAGGCCCTGCAGCCTTGGCTCTCGTTTGGGGTCCATCCTGGATTGGGGTCCCTGTGGGCATGTGGAGCACGGTGTGTGCAACGTGACCGTATGTGACCCTCAGGAGCTGGCTGCAGAGGAGCCGTGTCCCCGGCTGGCCCCCCCCGAGGCTGCCACCAGGGAGAGCAGTGTGGACAGGCTGGCCCAGCTGGGCCCTGGGACCAAAGCTGAGCTCCCCAGCGCTGTGTCACCCAGGTAAGGTGGCTCTGGGCCCCAGGCCATTGCTGAGAAGGCCCATATTGACCCCGCAGTGAGCAGGGAGTGGTGGAGATGGGATGTCTCCCCATCCCGGTGTCACGTCTCCTGCTTCTCGCTCACAGCAAGGCAGAGAGCAAGCAGTTGTGGCGTCCCCGCAGCACCTCTGTGAAGGACCGGCAGAGCTCCAAGGGACAGAGTGGCCGCACCAGCAGCCTGGACAGCGAGAGCTCCCCAGACTCGTGGCACAGCACCCAGGTGAGGCTCCGGTGCCATCTCACTTGGAGGTTTCTTGCTGAGAGCCCCGATGGGCCTTCTGTCACAGCTGCCCACAGCTGGGGCACCCTGCTGGGCTTAACCTTGGAGGGGATGTTGTCCTAGGTGCCCCGAAAGTCTGTTTATGATCAGCTGAACCAGATCCTGGTCTCAGATGAGCAGCTTCCAGAGAGCATTGTGCTGGTGAATGTCGCTGAATGGCAGGGGCAGGTGAGTAGGGGTGGAGGGAACTGGGTATGTGTGAGTCCCACAGGCTTCTCCCATCTGTGGCAGAGTGTCCAGGGACCTTGGCACCAGCTGTGCCCTTCTCTCCCCAAAGCGTAGCTCATCCCTGGGGGACGCAGTGCATTTGCAGCACTGAGCTACATACCTAAGTCTGTCCGTTTCCTCCATCATCTGCCACGTGCTGATGTTGCTGGATCCTCAAAGGACGACACCCAGAGCAGTCCCAGAAGGGATAGATTATGTGCCTTGTGCCCTTGGTATGTGCTCAGACCGCACAGTGCTCTGGGCTTTGTTGAATGCTCCAACCAAGGTGCTGCACTCCCCCTGCTGGCTCTGGGCTCTGGGGAGCAGAAGTAGCACAATTTCCCAGTCAGATGAGAACATGCTGGAAAACCAAGGCAGGCTTTGTGGCAAAAGAAAAGCTCCTTGGGTTGAGGTGGTGGAGCCTTTCCCCAGGCTGCATGTCCGTGCTCTGGCTCTTGTCCTGATGTGGGGATGCTTGAGTGCTCAGCCCAGGATGTGCTGGGCTCCCTCCCGAAGGGGAGTGGGGCCTGGGCAGGTGCTTATCCAAAGCCCTCTCCCTTGGCAGTATGTGAGCGAGCAGCTCCAGGCACACAAGCAGCTGGTCGTTTCCACCTGCTCGGTGGCAGACATCCAGGCGGCCTTCAACACCACTGTCTCCCGCATCCAGCGATAGTGAGTATGGCTTGGGCCTGGTCTGGCAGCTCCCTCTGGCTGCCAGGAAGGGCAATGGGTTCCCCCGGGGTTCGGTGGGACACTCTGGGGCTCTGGGTGTAGCTATGGGAGCCGGTGTAGGCCTGGGGGAGAGCAGGAGATTCCAGCTCACATGAACTGGAAGTAGGCAGCAGGAGGGTTCTGGTGCTGGGCACATTCCCTGCCCTCACGCTGCTGCATGCTGATTCCAATGGGAGTCCAACACAGTCTCTTTTCCTCTCTGGCAGCTGTAACTGTAACTCCCACATGCCCCCCCCAGTGAAGGTAGTTGTGGCAGGGGACCAGAGCTACCTGAGCGTTGTCCTCCGGTTCTTTGTGGAGCAGCTGGCCAGCAAGACGCCCGACTGGCTCAACTACCTTCGTTTCCTGCTTGTGCCACTAGGTAAGAGCTGCCACTGTCCTGGCCACGGGGCTGCCCCCCCCACTGCCATGCTCCCCTGCCCAGAGCCAACACCGCCCTTCTCCCCCTCAGGATCCCACCCTCTCGCCAAATACCTGGCCTCGGTGGATAACAAATACAGCACTCTGTTCCTGGACACAGCGTGGCGGGAGCTGTTCAGCAGGGCTGAGCCCCCCACTGCAGGTGAGGAGTGGGGCCGCTGGGGTCAGCAGTGCCCGGCTGCCCCCGGGGCCCTCACTGCTCCCTCTGCCCGCAGACACTGTGGACATTGCGGGCCGCGTTGCCCAGTTCATCGCTGGAGCCAGCCTCTCTCACCAGCTGCCCATCTCCGAGGCTATGCTGACCTACAAGCAGAAGAGGTGAGCGTGGCCCAGGGGTTCCTCGTGCAGCCCCAGTGTGGGCTGTGCCTGGGACAGGGCTGCAGAAGTTGGGGGATGAGCTGAGCAAGGCCACCCGCTGCCCCCTGCCCCCTCTGTAGCAGCCGGGGGCTGTGGCAACCCCAGCAGTGGGGACTGACCACCTGGGCTGGGCTGGGCTGAGGGCCGCCAGCCAGCGCTGCGCTGCCCAGGGGTTGATGCTCGTGTTCCGGCTGCACTCTCACCTCTCCCTTCTCTTGGTTTCTGGCACCCAAGGAAGAGAAGTCTCTATTTTGATTTTTATATCAGGTATTGGCTTGTGCTTGCTGTGCCGCTGCCTGGCCCTCCCTACCCCCTCCTATGTGCGTCCACCCCCTGTGCCGTGCAGAGGAGCCGTGGCCCCAGAACGGGGCAGGGCTGCCCTCCCGCATGCCAGCCTCTCCCAGCACCGGAGGAGCCGACTCCTTGCCTCCTTGTGTAGTGTGCCCTGTGCTGCCATGTCGGGGACAGGGAGTCCCACGGGAGGGAGGGCAGAGAAAGAGGGTCCTGGTGGCCAGGAGCCAGTGTTGGCCCCTGCCGGCGTGGGGGTCCCAAAGCCACTAGGTTGGCCAGCATGACAGGCGTGCCCAGCCCTTCACCAGCCTCTCTTCCTTGCGCAGCCCCGACGAGGACTCCTGCCAGAAGTTCATACCCTTCGTGGGGGTGAGTGTGTTGAGGAGCCAGCAGGCAGCTGGGCTGGGAGGATAAGGGGCAGTGCACAGCCCCGCTGGTGCTGGCACTGGGGACAATCTGACTTGTCTCTCCTTGCAGGTCGTGAAGGTGGGCCTGGTGGAGCAGTCCTTCAGTGCCTCTGGTGAGTCCCTGTGAGCCCACAGTTTGTGCCTCACCGTGGCGAGGTCCTGTCAGTGTCCCCCTGACCCCCCCGTTTCCTCCCCAGTGGACTCAGACGATGCCACAGCCTGCACCCCTTCACTGCTGAGCTCAGTGCCAGCCGCTGGCAGCGCATCCCCCTATGGCAAGGAGACTGTGAGCACCCCGCCACCCTCCCCATCCGTCAGCAGTGGCCTCTCAGGTGCCGGGTAAGGAAGCGAGGCTGGCACAGGAGAGTTTGAGGTGCTCTCTGACCCGGCCACTGTGTCCCAGGGTTATGGGGCCAGCGTGCTCTCAGGGCAGGCTGCAGCTGTGCCATGGGGTGCTGCCCATCTTGCCCAGGTCTCTGAGCCCCGGCGTGGAGGTGATGGGCCTGCAGGTGGACTACTGGACAACGCAAGGGCTGGATAGGAAGAAGGAGGGCGAGAAGCGGGAGACGGGCATCAAGAACACGCTCAAGAGCAACTTCCGCTCGCTCCAGGTCAGCCGCATCCCCGGCGTCGGGGAGCTGGTACCGCCCAGCACTATGGCCATGACTGTGGTCACCAAGGAGAAGAACAAGAAAGGTAACTCCCAAACCCACCCTGAGGTGCTCGGTGCTCGGGGTGCACAAAAGGCAGTGGGAGGGCAGGCTGAGAGCAGCCAGAGAAGCCAGCCCTGGGGTGGGGGCCGCCATCCGCTGCCCAGTGGGCACCTGCTAACACTGGCGTTCTGTCCCTGGCCCCCAGTGATGTTCCTGAGCAAGAAACCAAAAGAGAAGGACCTAGAACCCAAAAGCCAAGTCATCGAAGGGATCACACGCCTCATCTGTACAGCCAAGCACCAGAATACCATGCTACGAGGTGAGGGCAGTCACCACCCCCCTGGGGGCATCCAGCCAAGCAGCCCTGGCTGCCCAGGGCAGGGCTGTGCCTCACTGTGCTATCTCCTGTCAGTCTCCATAGATGGGGTGGAATGGAACGACGTGAAGTTTTTCCAGCTGGCAGCACAGTGGCCAACGCACGTCAAGTACCTCCCCGTGGGCATCTTTGGCTACTCAAAGAGCGTGTGAGATGCGGTGCGGTCCTGAAACAGAGCTGTGGAGGGTCACGGGAGGAGGCACAGAGACAGAGGTGCTCTCATCCCCCTGTTCCATGGCCCTGCAGAGGGAACACCACAACCACACCACTCCCTGTGGGCCAAGATCCATGAAGGTGAGGCCACTGAGACTGGGTCCGCGCATCCTCCGCTACCAGCCAGGGCACCACGCCATCTGCCTCCCCTGCCCCTGACAGCAGCCTGGGACAAGGGCTGGCACCGGCCACGAGGAGCCTGGCTGGGCCCCGGGCCCCCTCTCCCCCCAGCTCTGCAGCCGCCAGGGCCCCAGCTGGGCTGGGCCTGGGCAGTTCCCCAGTGCTGGAGCCAGAGCAGAGCGGTGCCGGGTGGGGGCCCGTGCTGAGCAGGGCCCCCACACCCGCCCTTTGCCAGACCAGGCTGCCGGGGCCTGGCCCTGCCCTGTGGGGCTGAGCCTCAGCAGTTCCCTTGTCCCTGCACAGCCCCAGTGCTGCCGCCACCCTCACGTCCACGTCCTGGCCAGCCCTGCCCTGCGGTGCTGCCAGCTGGAGGTATAGCATGGGGGGCACCTGGATTTTTGTTGTTTTTCTTTTTTTCTTTTTTTTTTTTTTTACAAGATTCTATTTTTTTTAAATTTATTGTACGGTTACTTTTCAGGATTAATTTTAATAAATTAATGCTGGTACCATTACGGCAGGGCTGTGTGGCTCCCTCTGTGCCCGAGGGCAATGATGCAGGGAGAGGTTGGCTCCCACTGCCCCTCCAGCAGGCAGGGCTGGGGTTAACACCTCACAGCTCAATCCCAGGGCCAGCTGCAGCTCTCTGACACATTAGCAGGTGGGACCAGGTGCAGCCAGGCTTGTTTATTCCCAATAAAGCCCCAGGTCCTTAGGAGGTGATGGTTTGGGCTCAGTTTGTGCCCTGTGAGCTCAGTTCTTCTCTACCGAAAGGTGGAGAAGGTCTGTCTCCTTTCAGCAGAGGCTGGGTTTGCTGCTGTCTTGATCTCTACAGTCTGGAAAGCAACCTGCGGCTGGGCCTGGGATGGGGCTGGCGGGGGCTCAGCAGAGACGTACTCCAGGACATGAGGCCTCTCTTCCTGGCGCCGGAGGTAGCCCTGGTTCAGCAGGTGCAGGACACAGGACAGCACGTCCACGCTGTGGCAGCAGAAGCTCAGGAACTGCAGGCCTGGTCCCAGCTCACCCTTCTCACAGGCATCGATCACCTGCAACAGCACACGAGCGCTTCACTCTTCACTCTTCACCCAGCATCCCCTCTCTGCCCCCAAACCTTCAGCCTCCATACCTTAAACACCAGGTTGTCGATGTGCAGCTGCTTTTCTGCCTTGAGGATGCGGGTGATGAGGCAGCAGAGGACATTCCTCTTCCTCTCCAGGGCGCTGCTCTCAGCCCTCTCTACCCGCAGGTACCTCTGCCGGGGCAGCAGCCTCAGGTGGCGGCCAGAAGCATGGGCCAGGGCCGCCCGGTTCAGCCGCAGGGCACCTGGAGCTGCACCCGGCCCACGGTCAGCCAGGCCCCGAGCTGGTCCCTGAAGGAGCCCCAGGAGGCACCCAGCAGGGCCAGGCCAGCACTACCCCAGGGGTGTCCCAGCCCCACACTCACCCCCCTGCATGCAGCTCTGCACCAGGATGCCATCACCGTGGGTCAGTGGGGCCAGGGCCTGGTGCACCAGCTCGGCAGGGAGCCCCGTCGCCTGCAGCAGGGCCTCCACCGCCACCTCCTGCAGAGGGATGGAGGAAAATGGCCAGGCAGGAACATCCCCGCCCCAAACACTGCTGGAAGCCCCCCCAAAGGAAGCACCAGCCACGTCCCTCCCGCCCCACAACCCCGGCTCCTACCTCGGCGCTGTTGAAGCGCAGCAGGATGTACATCTGCAGTGTGGACACGTGGAGGACGCAGTCCCCAAAACGCAGCTCAGCGTGGCCCAGCCACGTCCACTGCAGCCGCCGGGGCCTCGTGCACACCCAGCCCGGCCGGCTCTGGCCTGCCAGGGCAGCGTCAGCCTCGCGGGCGCTCCCGGTGCCCCCGCACCGCTGGCTGAGAGCCCCGACCCCACCACTGCTGCACTCACTGTGCCGCCAGAAGTCCGCGAACTCATCCAGCGGGGAGCTGAGCGCTGCCGAGAAGAACCTCCGGGGCTCCTCCACGTAGCACAGCGGGGACACGGGCCAGCAGCGCGGGGACAGCACCAGCACCTCCACCTCCAGCGCATCTGCTGCGGGGGCCTCCCCTGGCACCTGCACGCAGGGACACGAGGGCGGCTCAGGACAGGCCCAGGACCCTGCCGGGAACGGGGCAGCCCCCGGCGCCCATCCCTCCGCCCCTCACCTCAGCCTTGGGGCTCTCCGGGCCTGGGCCCCGCTCCAGCAGCCGCCGGTCCCGCTGCTGCAGCCGGAAGAGGTGGAAGTGCCGCCGGAGCTCCTCTGACTCGGCCAGGTCACTCAGCATCTCCTGGGGGAAGCGGCGGGGGAAGCACAGCCCCATCTGCTCCACCACGGCCCCTTCCAGCCACGAGGGCCCCCGTGCCAGTAGCCGGTCCCCCAGGTACAGCCTGCCACAGCCACGGGTCAGGGCAACCTCAGCCCCACGGCCACCGGCCCCGACCCCACCACAAGGGGGCCCCGGGCCCTCGCAGCCCTTCCCTCCCCAGGGCACAGCAGGGGCAGCGCTGCCCCCGGCCCAGGCTGAGCTGCGGCCCCGGCTTCGCCCACACCTCCCCCAGCGCTCTGCTCCGTGGAGGCCCAGCGGCACTCACCGGTAGAAGTGCTCAAAGGTGTGGGCGAACTCCAGGCCGCCAAAGACAGTGAAGGGCTCCAGGATCTGCTGCAGCTGCCCCGTGCTGCCCGCGGCCCCGTGCAGCTCCTGCACCTTCCTGTCCAGGTAGCGGGCGAACTGCTCGCTCACCTGCGGAGGGACGAGGATGGCTGCGTTGGCACGGGGCGGACGCAGGCACGGACAGGGCACGGGCGGGAGCCTCGGGGCGCTCAGGAGGGGACACGCGTGCCCCGGCCCAGGCAGGGAGCACGCCAGGGCACGGGCACCGGCAAGGGCCACGCTGGGTCCCTGGACTCACGTGCAGGGCGGTCAGGAAGGAGAGCTGCAGCAGAGCCCCAGCGAAGCCCTGGCCCAAGGCTCCCACGAAGGCGGCCTGCTGCCCAAAGAGCTCCTCCGTGGCGCCGCGCAGGCGCTGGTACAGCGCGCAGTACCGCTCCACGACGTCCGGTGCCTGCGCCGACACCTCCAGGAACCGCTGCACCTGCGGACAGGGTCGAGGGGTCAGCCCCGCAGTGGGACCGCCACAGGCCCCGCCAGCACCGACCGCCCCGTGCCCTACCTGCTGCTGCACCACATCGCGCCAGCACCGCACCATGTCCCACAGGCCACCAGACTTCATTGCCACTGCCACCCGGGCTGCCGTCTCCTTGTTCCTGCCCTCCTTCCCACCTGCCGAGGCACGGCCGAGGCTCAGCCCCGCACGCTGCCCCTTGCCTGGCCCCGCAGAAGGCAGCCCCACGCTCACCGGCCGCTCCCGCCTCCTCCGGCTCTGCGCCACCTGGGTCCACGTGCACCAGGAGCTGGGTCAGGCGTCGCACGCAGGAACCGAAGGCGTCACCGCGGGGTGGCTCCGCGCTCCCCAGGTACTCGCCCAGCAGCCAGGCCAGAGGGCTGATGCCGCTGGGGTCTGCTGCGAAAGAGACTCAGGGAGGACTCGGGCCTGGGCACCGCAGCGAGGGCCTGGGACGATGGCAGTACCTGGGCTGGTGATGCTCTGCACCACGGGGGTCACCAGGGCCTCCCAGCACATCTTGCCCAGGGCTCGGGCCGCCTCGTCGTCAGGAAGGAAGCGGTCGGCAAAGTCTTGCTCGTGCTGCAGCGCCCGGCTCAGCCTGCAACAGCGAGTGGGCAGCACGCTATGGCATCGGGCACCCACCAACTGCACACGGAACGGCCTCGCCACTCCAGAGGTCAATAGGGATTGCTCCCAGCCCTGCTCCTCGCCAGGTGGAAGGCCACTGCAGCCCACTCGTCCCAGGGCAGGACTCAGCCTTCGGCCCTGCAGTCCTCTCTCAGGCTACCAGCACCACCCCCGCTGCCCTGGGACCCCAGGGACAGAAGGCGTGGCCCGCACACCACTCACTTGCCAAAGAGCTGCAGCAGCTGCCCCTGATCCCGGCGGATCTCCTGGCACCAGGCGTGCGCCCGAGCACTACAGAAGAGGAACGTCCGCCGGCACAGCTGCTCCTTGAAGATGGGCCAGAAGGTGGGCTTGGGCCCCAGCACCTCGATGCCACGCACACGCGTGTCGATGCCGCCCTGCGGGAAAGCGCAACCCTGAGCTCCGTGTGCGTCCCTGATGCCCGCTGCCGTGCCCCGGGCCGGCCCCGGCTCCCACCTGCTGGCACCGCTTCACCCGGATCTGGATGACGGGCCAGAAGCGCGTCATGTTCTCCAGCAGCACCACCCTGCTGGCCGAGGGCAGGACAGTCACCTGTGGGCAGAGGAGAGCTCTCAGCGCAGGCAGCGAGAGCGGCTGCCCTCGTGCTGCCAGCCAGCCCTGGTGCAGCCACGGCCGGGACCGCTCCGCGGCCCAGCAGCAGCGCCGCAACTCACTGCGTTGAGCTCCGTCCGGACATCGGCGGGGCTGTCCCCCCCCAGCACCACCACGCGGGCCGGCATGTAGCTCGAGTCCTCGCTGGCCACCAGCATGCTCATCTCCCTGCGGGGCGGCGAATACAGCGCTGCCCTGCAGCCCCCGCCCACAGCCAGCAACCCAGCACGGGGCCGCCAGGACAGCACGCGTGCGGAGCCCCACAGCCACCTCCTCCCCGCACGGCCCTACCTGACCACCACCCCGCACTGCATGTGGACGGTGATGTAGTGGGAGCCGGTGCTGCCGTTCGACTCCCAGTAGGTCTTGGGGTTCCTGTCCGTCAGCTTGCTGGCGCGGTGCGGGTTGGACGAGACCTGCACCTTCACCCAGCACTTGTCCTCCTTCACCTCCACGCTGGAGCCTGCGGGGAGAGTGCACGCAGCCTCCTGCTGCCGCTGGGACGCACACCCCAGCACGGGGCCCAGCTCCCTCTCCCGTACTCACCTCGGCACAGGTTGCGCAGAAAGACGTCAAAGAAGGGGACGCCGATGGGCTGCTGGCTGCGGCGGTGCTCCTCAATCTGCCCCAGCACCACCTGGGGAAGGGGACAGGGCCACGCCGTCACCAGGGGCCGCATCTGAGTCCCTGAGACCCCGAGCCGACAGGGCCCCCGGCCCACCTGGATGCAGCCGGCCAAGATGCTGCCCGTCAGCTTCCTGTAGAGCGCAGCGTGCCTCTCACAGTCGCTCACCAGTTCTAGCAGGGCCGGTGCCAGCGGCAGGGCCGGGCCGTGCTTGTCCAGGGCTTTGGCCACAGCCTCGCGGGCGCCCGCACGGCACATCCCCACGGCGCAGTCCTTGCTGGCGGTGGCCAGGCGGTGCAGGAAGCCCACCGCCTCCAGCACTGCCTGCGGGAACACGGCCCTGAGCCCGCGGCCAACGGCACAGCCCTCCCTGCCCCTGGGAGTTCGGGGGCCCTCTCACCTCACGGTCGCCGCCATGGGCGCTCAGGAAGGACAGGCACGGCTCCACGCACTCGTGCCAGGGCAGCGCGTCCTCCCGGTAACCGTCCAGGAACGCGTTCAGGATCCTGCATAACAGATGGGGCGGCTCAGGCTGGGACACGAGGCGGCCGTGCCCTGGGCCCCCA